>NC_091984.1:99829572-100064254 GCF_044704955.1 Pristiophorus japonicus | reverse complement strand
GGGTGAGAGAAGGGAGGGAGGAGGGGGGCGTGAGAGGAGGGAGGTGAGGAGGGGGTTGTGAGAGAAGGGAGGGAGGAGGAGGGGTGAGAGAAGGGAGGAGAGGAGGGGGGCGTGAGAGGAGGGAGGTAAGGAGGGGGTTGTGAGAGAAGGGAGGGAGGAGGTGAGAGAAGGGAGGGAGGGGAGGGAGGGTGAGAGGAGAGAGAGAGAGAGAGAGAGAGAGAGAGAGAGAGAGAGAGAGAGAGAGAGAGAGAGACCAAGACTTCGAACTTAGACTTACCGGATTGACAGGTAGGTGGTGCCGGGTCCGGGGGGGTCGGGAGCGCGGAGCCGAGATCGGTCGGGGGTGGGAGCGGGAGTCAAGTTGGGTCCGGTCCGGAGGAAGCAGGAGCTGGACGTGGGAGGCAGCCTTATGCACGCAGCCCCAGTGAGGCCATTCGGCCAGGGCTAGTGGCTGCGTGCTTCGGGCCCCTCCCACAGAGTTTTGGGCGCCTGGAGCTACTGCACATGCGCGGCCACTGTAGCGTGTGGCCTCACCAATACCTTGTACAATTGTAGCAGTACTTCTCTGCTTTTATACTCTATCTCCCTTGCAATAAAGGCCAACATTCCATTTGCCTTCCTGATTACTTGCTGTACCTGCATACTCACTTTTTGTGTTTCATGCACAACGACCCCCAGGTCCCTCTGTACTGCAGCACTTTGCAATTTTTCTCCATTTAAATTATAATTTGCTTTTCAATTTTTTCTGCCAAAGTGCATAACCTCACATTTTCCCACATTATACTCCATCTGCCAAATTTTTGCCCACTCACTTAGCTTGTCTATATCCCTTTGCAGATTTCTTGTATCCTCACAATTTTGGTCTCCCAGCCTCTCGTATAGCAACCACGGAATCACTGAGACAAAAACTTCGGTTCAACCGGTTTTCATTCAAGCATGCTAGGGAAGGGCTCCGATGAACACTTCTCAGAACAACAGTTTTGCAATTACAGTTATACATTTCTCGAGGTGTGCGACCCTCCTACAAAACCACAGATTGGCCTATTGCTATCAGCGAAGTTACATCAGACTGGATCTGAGTGGTTCCCCCCCACCTGTCCATCTCTCATCACATGTCACCCTTCTGGAATGTGTTATTCAGTGGTGTCAACTTTGCCTCAGTTCCTTATGATGTGTGAAGTAACCTTGCTTCCCAGGGTTTGCTTGGTTTCTAGACTCTCCACTGCCCTTGGTGGATGTATTATTCAGTATTAAGTGTATGTTTTCATCTTCTCAGTCTGTGTTAAGGGTCAATGCATTGTTGGCTACTGATAAGCCCTACAATCTGGACCATGTGTCGGATCAATTCACTACTTTCAGTATCCACTTTAGTGATCATTTTTTATCCGCTTACAGCTACATTACACTCAGTCCCTTCATCCAAGTCATTAATATAGATTGCAAATCGTTGAGGACCCAACACCGATCGCTGCTGCACCCCACTAGTTAGTTTGCCAACCGGAAAATTACCCATTTATCCTGACTCTCTGTTTTCTGTTAGTTAGCCAATTCTCTATCCATGCTAATATATCACCCCCGACCCCTTAAACTTTTATCTTGTGCAGTAACCTTTTATGTGGCACCTTATCGAATGCCTTCTGGAAATCTAAATGAACCACATCCACTGGTTCCCGCTTATCTACCGGACTGGTTATATCCTCAAAGAACTCCAGCAAATTTGCCAAACATGATTTCCCTTTCATAAAATCATGCTGACTCTGCTTGATTGAATCATGCTTTTCCAAATGTCCTGCGACTGCTTCCTTAATAATGGACTCTAGCATTTTCCCAATGACCGATGTTAGGCTAACTGGTCTATAGTTTCCTGCTTTCTGTCAGCCTCCTTTTTCTAAATAGGGGCGTTACATTTGCAGTTTTCCAATCCAGTGGGATCTTACCAGAATCCAGGGAATTTTGGTAGATTACAACCAATACATCCACTATCCCCGCAGCCACTTTTAAGACCCTAGGATGCAAGGGGACTCGTCTGCCTTTTTAGTCCCATTATTTTACCGAGTACTACTTCTTTAGTGATAGTATCAATATCCTCCCTCCCTATTGCCCCTTGATGATCCACTATTGGGATGTTTTTAGTGTCTTCTACTGTGAAGACTGACACAAAATATTTGTTCAAAGTCTCTGCCATTTCCTTGTTCCCCATTATTAATTCCCCAGTCTCATCCTCTAAGAAAGCAACATTTACTTTAGCCACTCTTTTCCTTTTTATGTACCTGTAGAAACTCTGACTATTGGTTTTATATTTCGTGAGAGTTTGCATTCATAATCTATTTTCCCTCTCTCCATTATTTTTTTTAGACATTCTTTGGTGGCTTTTACAAGTTCCCAATCCTCTGGCCTCCCACTAGTCTTGACCACTTTGTATGCCCTTGTTTTCAATTTAATACCACCCCTTATTTCCTTAGTTAGCCATGGATGGTTATCCCTTCTCTTAGTCTTTCCTTTTCATTGGGATATAGTTTTGTTGAGAGTTATGAAATATCTCCTTAAATGTCTGCCACTGCTCATCAACTGTCCCACACTTGAATTTTCCCAGGCAACTTTAGCTACTTCATACCTTTGTAGTCTCCTTTGTTTAAGCTTAGGACACTGGTTTGAGATCCAACTTTCTCACCCTCGAACTGAATTTGAAAAATTCAACCATGCTATGATCACTCATTCCTAGAGGATCCTTTACTAGGAGATCGTTTATTAATCCCGTCTCATTATACAGTACCAAATCTAAGATAGCCTGCTCCCTGGTTGGTTCCGCAACATACTGTTCAAGGAAACTCTCCCGGATGCATTCTATGAGTTCTTCCTCAAGGCTACACTGGCCAATTTGCTTTTTCCAATCATTATGAAGGTTAAAATCGCCCATGATTATTCCCTTTTTAGAAGCCTCCATTATTGCTTGATTTATACTCCGTCCAACAGTGTAGCTACTGTTAAGGGGCCTATATACTACACCCACCAGCGATGGTTTCCCCTTATTATTCCTTATCTCCACCCAAACTGATTCAACATCTTGATCTTCTAAGCCAATATCGTTTTTCACGAACGCACCAATCTCATTCTTTATTAACAGAGCTACCCCAACTCCTTTTCCTTTCTGTCTGTCCTTCCAAATTGTCAAATACCCCAGAATATTTACTTCCCAGCCTTGGTCACCTTGCAATCACGCCTTTGTAATGGCTATCAGATCATACCCATTTGTATCTATTTGAGCCGTCAACTCATTTATTTTGTTACGAATGCTGCGTGCATTCAGATAAAGAGCTTTTAGATTTTTTTTTTAAAACCACTTTTTCCTGCTTTGACCCCACTTTCTGATACACTTTTATGTTTCTACATTCTGTCCCTTCCGATCACACTCTAGTTTTCATTTCCCCATGTGCTACCTTGCACTATTGCCTTCTCCTTATTCTTTGACTTTTTACATTTCCGTTCACCTGAACCCTCCCCTCCACTAATTAGTTTAAAGCCCTCTCTACAACCCTAGTTATTCAATCAGGCAGGACCCTCGTCCCAGCACGGTCTAAATGGAGCCCGTCCCAACGGAACAGCCCCCTCTCACCCCAGTACTGGTGCCAGTGTCCCACGAACGAAAACCCATTTCTCCCACACCAGTCTTTGAGCCACGTGTTTAACTCTGATCTTATTTACCCTATGCAAATTTGCTCGTGGCTGAGGTAGCAATCCAGAGATTATTACGTTTGTGGTTCTGCTTTTTAATTTGGCCCCGAGCTGCTCATAATCCCTCAGCAGAACCTCATTATTTGTGCGACCTATGTCGTTGATACCCACGTGAACCATGACAACTGAATCTTCCCCCTCCCACTCCAAGGGAGTGCTGCACTGTCAGAGGTCCCGGTCTTTTGGATGAAACGTTAAACTGAGGCCCCATCTACTCTCGCAGGTGGACATGAAAATCATGCTGTGGGATCTTTTAAGAAGAATAGGACAGTTCTCCCGATGTCCCGTCCAATATTTATTCCTCAATCAACATCACAGATTAGCCATGCTCCTATTTCTTATGTTCTTATTATCTGGTATTGATCACATAGCTGTTTGTGGGAGCTTGCTATATGCAAATTGCCTGCCACAAACATTTCCTACATTACAACAGTGATTACACTTCAAAAGTACTTCATTGGCTGTAAAGCGCTTTGAGACATCCTGAGGTTATGAAAGGTGCTGTGGAAATGCAAGCTTGGGGGGGGTGGGGGGGGGAGGGGGAAAGAGAAGGAGGAAGTTTAGACAGTGTGAAGGGGGAGGCTGGGGGTGGAAAGTTGCCGGATGGTAGAAGATGGTAGTTGTTCAGCAGGGGAGCTCCCTAGAGAGCTGCCAACCCGGCGGCCATCTTGTCTCCAGCTTTAAAAATGGGGACAAGTCCGACTACGGCAACTACAGAGGAATCTCCCGGTTATCAGCCACTGGAAAAGTCGTCCCTAGAGTCCTCCTCAACCGTCTTCTCCCTATGGCTGAGGAGCTCCTCCCGGAGTCACAGTGCAGATTTCGTCCCCTACAGGGCACAACGGACATGATTTTTGCAGCGCGACAGCTGCAGGAAAAATGCAGGGAACAACACCAGCTCTTATACATGGCCTTCTTCGACCTTACAAAGGCCTTTGACACTGTCAACTGCAAGGGTCTATGGAGCGTCCTCCTCAGTTTCGGATGCCCCCAAAAGTTCATCACCATCCTCCGCCTGCTCCATGACAACATGCAGACCGTGATCCTTACCAACGGATCCATTACAGACCCAATCCACATCTGGACCGGGGTCAAACCGGGTGAGTCATCGCCCCAACCCTCTTCTCAATCTTCCTCGCTGCCATGCTCCACCTCACAGTCAACAAGCTCCCTGCTGGAGTGGAACTCAACTACAGAACCAGTGGGAACATGTTCAACCTTCGCCGTCTCCAGGCCAGGCCCAAGACCACCCAAACCTCTGTCGTCAAGCCACAGTATGCGGACGACGCTTGCGTCTGCTCACATACAGAGGCTGAACTCCAGGACATAGTCGACGTATTTACCAAGGCATACGAAAGCATGGGCCTTACGCTAAACAACTGTAAGACCAAGGTCCTTCATCAGCCTGTTCTCACCGCACAGCACTGCCCCCCTAGTCATCAAGATCCACGGCGTGGCCCTGGACAACGTGGACCTTTTCTCATACCTCGGGAGCCTCTTAACAACAAGAGCAGACATTGTCGACGAGATTCAACACCGCCTCCAAAGCGCCAGTGCAGCCTTCGGCTGCTTGAGGAAAAAAAGTGTTTGAAGATCGGGCCCTCAAAACTGCCACCAAACTCATGGTCTACAGGGCTGTAGTAATACCCGTCCTCCAGTATGGCTCAGAGACATGGACCATGTACAGTAGACACCTCAAGTCGCTGGAGAAAGATCCTACAAAACCCCTGGGAGGACAGACGCACCAACATTAGCGTCCTCGACCAGGCCAACATCCCCAGCATTGAAGCACTGACCACACTTGATCAGCTCCGTTGGGCAGGCCACATCATTCGAATGCCAGACACAAGACTCCCAAAGCAAGCACTCTACTCAGAACTCCTTCACGGCAAACAAGCCAAAAGGTGGGCAGAGGAAACATTACAGGGACACCCTGAAAGTCTCCCTGAAAAAGTGCAACATCCCCACTGACAACTGGGAGTCCCTGGCCAAAAACCACCCTAAGTGGAGGAAGTGCATCCGGGAGGGCGCTGAGCACCTCGAGTCTCATCACCGAGAGCATGCAGAAATCAAGTGCAGGCAGCGGAAAGAGCGTGCGGCAAACCAGTCCCACCCTCCCTTTCCCTCAACGACTATTTGTCCCACCTGTGACAGGGACTATGGTTCTCGTATTGGACTGTTCAGCCACCGAAGGATCATTTTTAAGAATGGAAGCACATCTTCCTCAATTCCGGGGGTGGTTGGGGCGGGAGAGGAGAGAGACGGAGACGGAGACGGAGACGGAGGAAATGCAAGTCTTTTTTTTTCTTTTCATACAAAGACTTTCTTTTTGACACACAACAGAAATCCATCTGTGTTTAAGAATTTCTAAACCAAGCCACTGAAAAATTCTTACACGTTTCTGTTGGCTTGGTATGGATTGCATACTCTTATTTCATAGGAATAAAGCCCACTTACCATCTGTACCTGAGCTCCTGAGGCATAAGAGGCAAGATTAAGAAATCAAGTATGCAGAGCACTGGTAAACTTCTTGCTACTTGTTGACCAGAACTACCCTATTCATCAAGATACTGGTTTGCAGGATTATTCAGAGCCAAAGGAATCTCCGATTAATAGCTTTATCCCTCTGAATCTCAAGGAGTCAGGCTGCCTGGTCAAATAACAATGCCCTGAAGCACTGCTAGAGTGTTGACTCAACTCTAATCTTCTATCACCTTGGAATTAATTCAGTCTCAAAGAGATCTCACTTACTTCTACCCCCTCGCCAAGGACGATAACACAAGACGGTCACACAGATTCCAATGACATATTAGCATTCCCAGACATTGGCATTTCTGTGCATTATGTACTCATTTTGTAAAGGGTGTATCACACTGGTATGTGTATGTGCTCCTCCATTCATCATTTTGACTAGCTGCAATGTTCAGATGTTTTTCTACCCCTCATAAATTATATTTTAATCTGCGTTCTGTTTAAACAGATGGACTGCTGATTATCTGTGTTTACACTGTACCCTTCTGCGGCAATATTATACATTAGAATTGATGCAATAAGAGCAGTATTTGTTCTGGATCAAGGTTTAAATCCCTTGGAGTAGTTAATGATCTGAATGAAATAATGCACACGTGTAATGTAAACATCTGTCCTGCACCTCCCCGTGTTCTACTGACCTTTCACTTGACACGATACACCGAATTCATACACGCTAGATGATTGACTTCCAGCACAAAAAAGAGCTGACAGAAAGTGAACAGAATTCAGCACTGTCACTCCATGCTGACAATCAAAAGTCTCAATCTGTTAACTATTTTAATAGACAATAAATTACATTAAATGCTTTATTTTGCTATTAATGTAGTCAGTATGCCCTTGGCACTAAATACACCTGGCATTTTGTTTCAAAAGGAATTGCATTTTTTTTTAATACTCTATAAGCCAATTCTTCACAATATTATCCAAAAAGTAAAATTTGAATGCGCATTTAACCAAGTTTTAATTTAAAAATTGTTAAATCATTCTGTATTAACAGAGGGTTTTGTGAACATAAGTGTGTTCAAGTGAGAAACTACTGGCATCCAGTGTCTATATTTGATTAAAACTAAACTTAACTGGTGTGCAAGCTAAACTCTGAATATATTTTTATTTATCCTTGAGAAATATAGACGTGTGATGTATGCAATTGTAAGACTTGCACACTGTACTTTACAGGAGATAGGAAAAGGTAACCCTGTACTTGACGAGAGATAGAAAAAGCAACAAAAAAAAAGAAAGCAGATTTTTTTTTTAGATAAAATAGTTGAGATATTTTCTTATTGATGCACTTTGACAAGAATGTAATTCTTGTTACAATAGTCTAAAATTCCTATTACAGAACTGCGACCTGTTCATCCAGTTGTTCATATCCTGCTTTACCAAGGACTGACACGGAAGATGAAGGTTGAAATAACCACTCTGCTGCCTGTCCAACACAGAACAAGCAGAGTTAATTACAGAGTTCTTCCGTTGTTTGTTATTAGGGCAAGTAATTGTCTGTATTATTCAAATTTATAATCATCCCAAAAATATCATAAAAGCTACAATAATAGAAAATGACTCATCTGAAAACTGGACAGACAACGAAGTAGAGAATGTGTTATGTGCAGTAGCATATCTGGCACTATTTCAGGAGAGCTCAGTATCCAACTGGGAAAAGGAATTGCTTTCTACTTTAAGGACAAGGATGGGGTGTTTTTCCATATTACTACATTCCCACCTTGGAAAAAGTAACATTAATTCTTATTTGCAGGCCAACTATCATTTCTACTGCTGGAAAAAGTCCAAATACTGTACACAGTTTTGTCTCCGTACCCAAGGAAGGATTGACTTGCCTTAGAGGCAGTGCAATGAAGGTTCACTAGATTGATCCTATGAGAGGATTGTCCTATGAGGAGAGATTCTGTAGAATTGGCCGATATTCTCTGGAGTTTAAAAGAATGAGAGGGGATCTAATTGAAACATATAAAATTCTGAGGGGGCTTGTCAGGGTAGATGCTGAGAGGCTGTTTCCCCTGGCTAGAGTCTAGAACTAGGGGGCATAGTCTCAGGATAAGGGGTTGGTCATTTAAGACAGAGATGAAGAGAAATGTCTTCACTCAGGGGGTTGTGAATCTTTGGCATTCTCTACCCCAAAGGGCTGTGGATGCTGAGTCATTGAGTATATTCAAGGCTGAGATCCATAGCTTTTTGGACTCTAAGGGAATCAAGGGATATGGGGATCAGGCTGAAAAGTGGAGTTGAGGTCGAAGATCAGCCATCATAATGAATGGCGGAGCATGCTCGCGGGGCCATATGCTCTAAACCTGCTTCTATTTCTTATGTTCTAATAACATCAACACTGCACTGATATATAGTGCCTTTTACGATGATCCAAATCTATGTAGATATGCTCAGTCAACAACAGGCCTACACTACTGTGCAAGATATTAAATTCAAAGCTAATTTTCATCGTGCTTTACACGGCAAGGGATTTACTACCTGAAAGAAATCAAGTTTCCATTTATCTATTACAGATTTTTTTTTTTTAAAGTGAGTGGTCACAACTTTACACCTGTCGGTGGCACTCTGAAGGTCACATGATGTGACAATGTACAGTGGGGCTCAACTAATGTTGTAGTAAATCATCCTCCAACAGCCAGCAGCAACAAGTTATACAGCAACGGTTCATGTAGTTAAACGGAAAATAATCGTTGAAGATAGCTCTGATGTAGTCCTCCCGTTCAAAGACAAACTATAAGGAAAGGGTAAATTGTAAACTCCCTAATAACATACATCTTGATCGAGTCCTCCTCTCATCCAATCCCTGGGGAAACCATGGTTCATGTAAACCTCCAGGCAAAAATAGGATATAGCGAAATAATTGTTCAAAAGTATTCAAAAACCAAAATGAACCCACGGTCAAAAACAATGAAAGGAACCAGCAGTGAACTTCCAAAGACTAGCTCCAACTGCAGACTTTTGTGTGAAATTTGATCTACCTGATCTGAACAGCAAGTGTAACCTCACAGCAAGTACCAGGAGTATCGCTGAGAAGAATTGCAGCCCCTAACCCTCGCTCCCATCGGATTCCCATGGAACCCATTCAGGTACTAGAAAATCAGATCTAGCCTTTTCTCGCTCTTTCCACCCCGCCGCCCCCATGACCAGAAAAGTTGTCCAGTATTCCCCCTACCCCCACCCCACAAGAAGAAAGTCTAACCAGTCCTTTCCACCATTGGCAAGAAAGTTTTACCTTCCCTCCTTCACAAGAGAATATGGCTTTCCAGTCCCCCATTCTGACAAGCCACTTTGGCATCCCCCACCCACGCTCACAAAATAGGGCACCCCACTATCTTGCTGACTAGAAAAATTGGGCCCATGCCCACCTTCCCTCCCCCAATGGCAAGACAATCAGACCTGGAACCCTCTTCCCACCCCCATCAAGCAGGAAAATCAGCACTGTGGTAGCACAGAGGAACTCACTTCATCCTCCCTAGAGACATCTCCTGCCTTTGCTTCCTTGTCCCCATTCCTTCCCTCTCCCAACTTCTGCCCAATGCTCTTCCTCTCTTCCCATCCCTCTTCTTTCATCCTATGTTCCTCATCCTCTCTCCCCATCAAACTACTTTGCTCCTCTTCCCTTTCCTCCTTCACTTCCTTGCCCCATCCTCCACCTGGGTCCAGTTATTCCTTCTAACCCCGTCGACCCGAATATTCAACTTGGTCTGGACTCGCTGCATGCAATGCAACAGGAAATCAACTAATAACTTAAGATAATATCACTATACAGTAGCTTGAGGCAGCATTTTTACAACAATACATAAATTATTACGGTTGTAATATTTGGAGAACCAGATATTTTGCTTTTAGTCAATCTATACTTTTTGAATTGTATGGCGCAGATACAACCATTTTGAGGCAGAAGTATCTGCATACCAGACATTGTTCTGAACGACTGAAGTTTCGAGCAATGGATTTCTCCACACCATTCCAATAAGTTTACTATATTAAAAACAGTTTTCAGTTGAATTTCTCTGACTTAATATTTTACATAACCCATCTGTATGCAATTGTGCATGTCATCACCATCATAGGCAGTCCCTCGGAATCGAGGAAGACTTGCTTCCACTCTGAAAATGAGGTGCTCAGCGCCCTCCCGGATGCACTTCCTCCACTTAGGGTGGTCTTTTGGCCAGGTTCTCCCAGCTATCGGTGGGAATGTTGCGCTTTATCAAGGAGGCTTTGAGGGTGTGCTTGAAACGTTTCCTCTGCCCACCTGGGGCTCGCTTGCCATGTAAGAGTTCAGAGTAGAACGCTTGCTTTAGGAGTCTTGTGTCGGACAGGTGAACAATGTGGCCCGCCAAACGGCGCTGGTTGAGTGTGGTCAGTGCTTCAATGCTGGGGATGTTGGCCTGATCAAGAAGAAGTTGGTGCGTCTGTCCTCCCAGGGGATTTGCAGGATCTTGCGGAGACATCATTGGTCGTATTTCCCATACCTCGGGAGCCTTTTATCAACAAGAGCAAACATTGAAATTCAACACCGCCTCTAGGTGCGCCAGTGAAGCCTTCGGCCGCCTGAGGAAAAGAGTGTTTGAAGACTAGACCCTCAAAACTGCCACCATGCTCAAGGTCTACAGGGTTGTAGTAATACCTGCCCTCCTGTATGGCTCAGAGACATGGACCATGTACAGTAGACACCTCAAGTCGCTGGAGAAATACCACCAACAATGCCTCCGCAAGATCCTACAAATCCCATGGGAGGACAGTCGCACCAACATTAGTGTCCTCGACCAGGCCAACATCCCCCAGCATTGAAGCACTGACCACACCTGATCAGCTCCGCTGGGCAGACCACACTGTTCGCATTCCAGACAGGAGACTCCCAAAGCAAACGCTCTACTCGGAACTCCTTCATGGCAAACGAGCCAAAGGTGGGCAGAGGAAATTTACAAGGACACCCTCAAAGTCTTCCTGATAAAGTGCAACATCCCCACTGACACCTGGGAGTCCCTGGCCAAAGACTGCCCTAAGTGGAGGGAGTGCATCCGGGAGGGCGCTGAGCACCTCGAGTCTCATCGCTGAGAGCCTGCAGAAATCAAGCGCAGGCAGTGAAAAGAGCGTGCGGCAAACCAGTCCCACCCACACCTTCCCTCAACGACTATCTGTCACACCTGTGACAGGGACTGTGGTTCTCGTGTTGGACTGTTCAGCCACCTAAGGACTCATTTTTAAGAGTGGAAGCAAGTCTTCCTCGATTCCGAGGGACTGCCTTTGATGATGATGATGATGATCAGTGGGTACCTATTTTTTCTGTCAGCGGTCTCTAGATCTGCTTCTAGTTCTACAATCACACTTTGTAAATTTGCTGAACCAGTTCAGTGTGTCGGCATGTCTATGTTGTGGCATGCCGAGCTTGGCTCAGATTCCTTCTCATTGCAAATGCACAGTGCAAAAATTGTTACCATTCCAGCACAAACTAACTGTGCACAATTGTGCGAAGGACACATTATTTAGATATAGAAGCAGTTCCATAAAATTTACCCCATCTGTTAATTATCAAATATTTTTGAATAAATGACAACTTTCAGATTCCAAAACATCACCTTCTCCTACTATAATTGTGGTAATCGGGCTGCTGTAATATTGCACTAATGGTCGGAGACCAATAATTGCAGAGGGAATACGTGTATGTGTAAAGGTCTGCTCCGACCTGTAAATTTGAAATGTTTTAAGAGTGTAGGTAGGAGGATCTATGCTCTCAAAATAATCAAAAAGTTTATATGGAGATACAACAGACTCTCCCGCTCCAGCACTTTTCAACCCTGGCTTGATATCACACTTTGCATTGACGCCAGTGTGGCCAGTACAACCACACCCTTAAACACAGCACTTTTGCATACTATCTAAAAAATTTAAATGCAGCATAAATGAAAGGAATCTCAATAAATAAAGATTGGTGCAGCTTACCATGTAATTTTGATATGCATGATCAAACATCTCTAGTACTTGATCCCTGTAAGCGGAAAAAAAAACATGCATCAAATTCAAGTACAACTGTAAGAAGAGCACAATTACATCTTGCTGGGGCCACAACTGCACTACAACAGAGCATGCTGGTCCCCATTAGAAAGTTCCTTAAAACAATCCATTGATCAGTGATTAAATACTTTCTTTTTTTTTTTAAAAAGTAACTCATATTTCCTTGATGCAATTTGGTGAGCATGTAAGTAAACAACAATTGCGAATAAAATCAGTCTGCATGTACAAAATATTGTTGAAAACTTTGGAGCAGAGGAAAATAATTTCAGCCAGGATGTGTTGTTTATGCCAGATTGTAACAGCAAAGCAGACACAGTGCCATTCACAACTTTCTATAGCCGTTGAAGTGGTTTAAAAGACGGCCGCTCATTTGCATTAAGCTAACTAAATGTTTAAACTGTGCCGAATCATTTCCACTCCATGTACCAAAATAGCAACACGGAAAGAAATCATTAACAATTATTCAGAAAATGTAACCACATCGGATTTTGCCCTCGTGTATGCAGCCAGAGAAAAAGACGAGAACATCAGCTCATTTCATGATTAAGTTAGACAGCATTGAGAGAGTTGAGCTTTCCCCTTCTGTTTTACATTTACCCAAGTGCTGTCGGCAAAGCTTTCTTTTTGATGTTATGCATTCATTTAAAGTTTAACGGCCCCCCAGCCCCCCCCCCCCACCGAGGACCGATGAGAATCTAATTTCAAACAAAGAAAATTTTCGATGGCAATTATTTGTGTGAATTACTAAACACACAATGCCACATATGTAGCTTCCAATAAATGCAGCAAAGAGGAAAAGACTTTACAATTATAAACTTGTGCAACTTTGGGTATGATGCTAAAATCCTACTGCAGTCCTTAAATGGATATACAAGGGATCATAAAGTGGATCTAGAAAATAGAGTATTACACTAGTCTTATTTTATGTAACAAATTAATGATAGTAAATGAACAAAATCAACAATGGGTACATCCCATAATGCACGATCATTACTCTCAAACATTTTAATGTGTTGTCATAAAATCTTCAAGGAACATTAATATTTGCCCCCACAACGCCCATAGCTTAAGTTTCCCATCTCAGTCAGGCTATCAGGGAGGTCAGAGTTTCCTCACGAGGATGGAGGGAATTGTTTATTTTTAACTCAACGTGTAGAAAAATAAAAATGCAAAGACGACAAACTAGCCACAGCATCAAGATTAGAGAAAAAAAATAGTTTTTATAAAAATTGAAAAAAAACCTCAATCTCTCCCTCCCAAAATGAAGTGGTTGGGAGGAACTCAACCCCTTGTACTATTGCCAAATTAAGATAAATAATGCTGGAAACCTAATAATAATTGTTGGCACCCCTATATAGACATGAAATGTTATACACAATTTGTAAAGAAACTGCAGGTTATTTTTTGCAAAAGCAATAGTACAGTAATCTGCTCAATTCAATAGACACAGAAGATGCTGTGGAGCACTGATTTTTTTTAAATACCGTCAAATCTGTCAGCGACTGATACAAATCTGAAATTAGTGCAATTCCAGAGGTAACCTTTTTTTTAAAAAAAATACAAATTGCAATTTACTCTCAACAGTCATTACATTTGGTACAATCAGTCCACCATGAACATTTTGTTAAAGAAAATTCTGTCTACATTAATCCTTAGGGGGTGAAAATCATTGAGTGATTGCGAAAAATGAGCGATAGCACATCGGCAGCCCGTTTTACGCTCCGACCGGACTTCTTTTCATTTGACTTCAATGGAAAAGAAAATTGGACGGGCTGCCGATGCGCTAACACCCAAAATGGATTCAGCCCCTTAGCTCCAGAACAGATCCACTGTAGATTGTAAATGTTATGTACTCATTAGAAAAGTCACTACAGAACCCTCTCTCTTACTCCCACACATACAAATAAATGTCAGGATAGTTTGATTCCATTCTGCCGGAGAGCAAATTCCCATGCTGGTTTCAGTCATTTTTCTCAATTTCTGTGCTGCTTTAAAACTGAACATCCTATTTTAAACATTGTAAATCTCTTGCTGCTTGCTCAACAAAGAAAGATGCAATTTATCATCACAAGCCAAAAACTTGCACCAATTTTAGTTAAAAAAGGGACTTTTGTGGTCACAACTTGAATAATAGTTATAAATGATTACTACAATGAATCTAAATTTACCAGGCAGTGAGATACCTGTACCTGCTGTTCAATAGAAATGCAACTTGTAATCAATTTGAGCTTTATAATAGTGGAACAGAATAGAGAATACGGCAAAGTGTTTGTCTGAATGGTCAAAAGAAAAAAACACGCATCTTAAGTTTTATGAAGCAATTAGATGTGACCATTTAGTACAGTAAATATCTTGCCCAAACATTGTAATTTTTTTAAACTTTAAATGTATTCACAAAACATTTCTTATATATTTTCTATCCTCCATAAACTTGAGGTAATTCAAAACTCTGCTGCCCATGTCCTAACTTGCACCAAGTCCCACTCACCCCTGTGCTTGCTGACCTACATTGGCTCCCAGTTAAGCAACGCCTCAATTTTAAAATTCTTATCCTGCCCCTTGGCCTCGCCCTTCTTATCTCTGTAATCTCTTCCAGCTCTACAAACCTCCGTGATATCTAATTCTGGTCCCTTTAGCATCCCTGATTATAATCACTCAACCATCCAAAGCTCTGGAATTGCCTCCCTAAATCTCTCCCTTCCTTAAAACCTCTCTCATCTGCACTAATATCTCCTTATGTGGCTCTTTGACAAATTTTGTTTGATAACGCTCCTGTAAGCACCTTGGGATGTTTTACTATGTTAAAGGCGCTATATATAAATACAAATTGTTGTTGTATTCGCCACAGGTTTCTCACTCAGTTTCATGCCAAGGGACTGTCAAAATATATTTTTCACAATCCCTTCAACTGTGATGATAAACATCTTGTGAACTGCATAATAGCAAACATTTTCTGAACGGATTCTTTTTGTGGCCTCACCTCAATGCCATTAAATCCAAAACTCCGCAATTACATGTAAACTTGGTCATTCAAATGAGAAAAACTTCAACTTCAATTGAGATGTAAAAGAAAGAATGAATTACATCAATGTATAGGGCACCTTTATGTCAAAATATTTCAAATCACTTCATACAGTGGGAATGCAATGATTATTATTACATAGGCAAACACAGCAAACATTCTGCGCCAATATGGTCCCACAAACACCAACGGAAGGAACAACCACTTAATCTGCATTTTGATGCTATTGGTCAAGGGACGAATTTCATTCAGGGCACCTGGAGAACTGCCCTCTCTTCAAGTAGTGCCACAAGCAAAAAGCAGAGAGTCGGGATAAATGGGTCCTTTTCGGGTTGGAAATCGGTGGCGAGTGGTGTGCCACAGGGATCGGTGCTGGGACCACAACTGTTTACAATATACATAGATGACCTGGAAGAGGGGACAGAGTGTAGTGTAACAAAATTTGCAGATGACACAAAGATTAGTGGGGAAGCGGGTTGTGTAGAGGACACAGAGAGTCTGCAAAGAGATTTAGATAGGTTAAGCGAATGGGCTAAGGTTTGACACATGGAATACAATGTCGGAAAGTATGAGGTCATCCACCTTGGGGGAAAAAAAAAAAACAGTAAAAGGGAATATTATTTGAATGAGGAGAAATTACAACATGCTGCAGTACAGAAGGACCTAGGGGGTCCTTGTGCATGAATCCCAAAAAGTTAGTTTGCAGGTGCAACAGGTAATCAGGAAGGCAAATGGAATATTGGCCTTCATTGCGAGAGGGATGGAGTACAAAAGCAGGGAGGTCCTTCTGCAACTGTATAGGGTATTGGTGAGGCCGCACCTGGAGTACTGCGTGCAGTTTTGGTCACCTTACTAGTGGGGTACCGCAAGGTTCTGTGCTGGGGCCCCAACTGTTTACATTGTACATTAATGATTTAGATGAGGGGATTAAATGTAGTATCTCCAAATTTGCGGATGACACTAAGTTGGGTGGCAGTGTGGGCTGCGAGGAGGATGCTATGAGGCTGCAGAATGACTTGGGTAGATTAGGTGAGTGGACAAATGCATGGCAGATGAAGTATAATGTGGATAAATGTGAGGTTATCCACTTTGGTGGTAAAAACAGAGAGAGACTGACTATTATCTGAATGGTGACAGTTTAGGAAAAGGGGAGGTGCAACAAGACCTGGGTGTCATGGTACATCAGTCATTGAAGGTTGGCATTCAGGTAGAGCAGGCGGTTAAGAAAGCAAATGGCATGTTGGCCTTCATAGCGAGGGGATTTGAGTACAGGGGCAGGGAGGTGTTACTACATTTGTACAGGGCCTTGGTGAGGCCACACCTGGAGTATTGTTTACAGTTTTGGTCTCCTAACTTGAGGAAGGACATTCTTGCTATTGAGGGAGTGCAGCGAACGTTCACCAGATTGATTCCCAGGATGGCGGGACTGACATATCAAGAAAGACTGGATCAACTGGGCTTGTATTCACTGGAGTTCAGAAGAATGAGGGGGGATCGCATAGAAACGTTTAAAATTCTGACGGGTTTAGACAGGTTAGATGCAGGAAGAATGTTCCCAATGTTGGGGAAGTCCAGAACCAGGGGTCACAGTCTGAGGATAAGGGGTAAGCCATTTAGGACCAAGATGAGGAGAAACTTCTTCACCCATAGCATCCTCCTTGCAGCTCACACTGCCACCCAACTTAGTGTCATCCGCAAATTTGGAGATACTACATTTAATCCCCTCATCTAAATCATTAATGTACAATGTAAACAGCTGGGGCCCCAGCACAGAACCTTGCGGTACCCCACTAGTCACTGCCTGCCATTCTGAAAAGTACCCATTTACTTCCTCTTACTCTTTGCTTCCTGTCTGCCAACCAGTTCTTAATCCACGTCAGCACACTACCCCCAATCCCATGTGCTTTAACTTTGCACATTAATCTCTTGTGTGGAACCTTGTCGAAAGCCTTCTGAAAGTCCAATTACACCACATCAACTGGTTCTCCCTTGTCCACTCTACTGGAAACATCCTAAAAAATTCCAGAAGATTTGTCAAGCATGATTTCCCTTTCACAAATCCATGCTGACTTGGACCTATTATGTCACCTCTTTCCAAATGACATCCTTAATAATTGATTCCATCATTTTACCCAGGCTGACCGGTCTATAATTCCCTGTTTTCTCTCCCTCCTTTTTTAAAAAGTGGGGTTACATTGGCTATCCTCCACTCCATCGGAACGAATCAAGAGTCTACGGAATGTTGATTCCATCATTTTACCCACTACCGATGTCAGGCTGACCGGTCTATAATTCCCTGTTTTCTCTCTCCCTCCTTTTTTAAAAAGTGGGGTTTCATTGCAGTGTCGGGTAGCCATAGGAACTGATCCAGAGTCTATGGAATGTTGGAAAATGACTGTCAATGCATCCGCTATTTCCAAGGCCACCTCCTTAAGTACTCTGGGATGCAATCCATCAGGCCCTGGGGATTCATCGGCCTTCGATCCCATCAACTTCCCGACTAATAAGGATTTCTCGCAGTTCCTCCTTCTTACTAGACCCTCTGACCCCTTTTATATCTGGAAGGTTGTTTGTGTCCTCCTTAGTGAATACCGAACCAAAGTACTTGTTCAATTGGTCTGCCATTTCTTTGTTCCCAGTTATGACTTCCCCTGATTCTGACTGCAGGGGACCTACGTTTGTCTTTACTAACCTTTTGCTATTTACATATCTATAGAAGCTTTTGCAGTCCGTCTTAATGTTCCCTGCAAGATTCCTCTCGTACTCTATTTTCCCTGCCCTAATCAAACCCTTTGTCCTCCTCTGCTAAGTTCTAAATTTCTCCCAGTCCCCTGGTTCGCTGCTATTCCTGGACAATTTGTATGCCACTTCCTTGGCTTTAATACTATCCCTGATTTCCCTTGATAGCCACCTTCCCTTTTTTATTTTTACGCCAGACAGGGATATACAATTGTTGTAGTTCATCCATGCGGTCTCTAAATGTCTGCCATTGCCAATCCACTGTCAACCCCTTAAGTATCATTTGCCAATCTATCCTAGCCAATTCACGCCTCATACCTTCAAAGTTACTCTTCTTTAGGTTCTGGATCATGCTCTCTGAATTAACTGTTTCATTCTCCATCCGAATGTAGAATTCCACCATATTATGGTCACTCTTCCTCAAGGAGTGCAGATATTCTGAAGGGTTGTGGGGCTGGAGGAGATTAGACATAGGAAGAGACAAGGCCATGGACGGATTTGAAAATAATGATGAGAATTTTAAAATCAAGGTGTTCAAGGAGTAAATGTAGGTCAGCAAGCACAGCAATAATGGGTGAACGGGACTTGGTGCGAGTTATGATACGGGCAGCCGAGTTTTGGATCACCTGAAGTTTACAATGGGTAGAACATGGGAGGCCGGCCAGGAGTGCTTTGGAATAGTCAGGTCTAGAGGTAAAAAAGGCGTGGTTGAGGGCTAAAGCAGCAGATGAGCTGAGGCAGGGCGGAGTCAGGTATTGGAGGTGGAAATAGGCAGTCTTAATGATGGCGCAGATATGTGGTCGGCATCTCATTTTGGGGTCAAATGTGACACCAAGGTTGCCAACAGTCCGGTTCAGCCTCAGACAGTTGCCAGGGAGAGGGATGGAGTCGGTGGCTGGGGAACAGAGTTTGTGGCAGGAACCGAAGATAATGTCTTCGGTCTTCCTGATACTTAGAGGAAATTTCTGCTCATCCAGTACTGGATGTCAGACAAATAGTCTGACAATTTAGAAACCACGAGGGGTCGAGAGAAGTGGTGGTGAGGTAGAGCTGGGTGTCATCAGTGTACATGTGGAAACTGACGCTGTGTTTTCGGATGATGCCGCCAAGGGGCAGCATGTAAATGAGAAATAGGAGGGGGCCAAGAGGGTTACCAGAGGTAATGATGCGGGAGTGGGAAGAGAAGCCGTTGCAGGTGATTCTCTGGCTACGATTAAATCGATAAGAATGGAACCAGGTGAGTGCAGTCCCACCCAGCTGACGACAGTGGAAAGACGTTGGAGGAGGATGGTGTGGTCAACCGTGTCAATGGCTGCAGACTAGTCAAGAAGGACGAGGAGGGATAGTTTACATTTGTCAGAGTCACAAAGGATGTAATTTGTGACTTTGATGAGAGTTGTTTTGGTACTGTGGCGGGGCGGAAACCAGATTCGAGGGATTCAAACATGGAGTTCCAGGAAAGATGGATTTGGGAGGCACCAACGCGTTCAAGGACATTCGAGAGGAAAGGAAGGTTGGAGATGGGACAGTAGTTTGCAAGGACAAATAGGTCAAGGGTTGTTTTTTTGAGGAGAGGGGTGATAACGGCAGATTTGAAGGAGAGGGGGACAGCACCTGAGGAGAGAAAACCGTTAACAATATCAGCTAATGTGGGAGACAGAAAAGGAAGTTGGGTGGTCAGCAGTTTAGTGGGAATAGGGTCAAGGGAGCAGGAAGTGGGTCTCATGGACTCGATGAGCTCAGAGAGGGCATGAGGGGAGATCGGAGCTAAACTGGAGAAAGATGCAAGTTCAGGACTAGGGCAGGGGGGAAATCTGAAGAGGAAATTTGATCCAGTGGGCAAGGGGAAGGGAACTGATCAGATGGTCTCAATCTTAGTGACAAAGAAGTCCGTGAGTTCCTTGCACTTGTTATTGGATGGGAGGGGGAGGAGACCGGGGAGAGGGGTTTAAGGCGACGAATATAGGAAAAATTTGAGTTTCCAGTTCTGGACATACATTTAAATCTAAAAGGAATAGCTTTGGTAAGTTAATGTAACCCCTCTATTTTTCAGGGTATATTCTAACCTTATTTTTTCCATGTCACTCTGGACCTCATACCATTTGTACCCAGCCTAGGCTCAAACTTGTACCCAGAGCTCAACCCAAGAAGGCACTCTTACACGAGAGGAATGTAGCCAACAACATTCACATGTTCTCCCTCCAACTGCTGCATCCCACAGTAAAACAAACCAAAGTTCAGAAAATCAATAGCGTCAGTGACCTACAAAAATATGGGCTATGAATCCGCTACAACAGATTCAATAAAGTGTATGCAGAGAGTCAGTCTCACAGTTTGCATTCTGGCTCTCCATATTATACAGCAGAGCACAGCACATCTGCAAAGACCAGCTGCTGACACTACATGTAAAAGAGGGGAGGGAAGTGGGGCGTGGAGGTCATGCTTCTGAAACAAGAACAAAAATCTGGTAAAGAGTAAAAGCAGCTAGAAATACCCAACAATGGCAACTCTTCAATTCCTCCTCCTGAGAAAAGGCCATTCAACCTACTCCCTTCATGGTCCATGTCCTATTAAGGCATCCAGCCAACCATTCAACTGCTGAGAAAAGATTTAAAGATTCTATATAGCTTCTCCCAGGAACCACTTCTTCCACCACCCGCCAGCCCCCCCCTCCCCCGCAAAAAAAATGGCAAACCAAACAAAACCCCAGAATATTCATTCAACTTCACATTTTAAACCAGACATCCCCAACCAGCTGCCCTTCCTAGCTATGCACCTGAAAAACCCCGCTGTTCAATACCAGTATTTACCTCTATAACCCACAGTCCCGTTTCTAATCAGATTTTCATCTCTTTGTTAAGTCTCAGAGGTGATCCAGAGTTGTAGGACCAGATAACCATGCTACCAGCTCGAGATACAGAGCAGCATGGCTTCCCAAAGTTGTGCGGCTCCAAATCCACACCCCAGTTAGTCTCAATTCACAACCCCTATTGTTTCCAAAGTAGCCCCTCTGCACTGCACAGCAGCAATTGCCAATGAAGTCACCAAGGATCCCAACAGGGAGAAAGACCTTCACCTCACAAGTCTCTCTGCAGTTCACAAATCTAATGTTTTTTTTAAATTCTTCCAACTGTACTCTAATGAGAGGAGTATTTTGAACAACTAACTACTCCCAGGATTTTCCTTCTTTAATAAGAAGAACATTAAAACAACAACAACTTGTATTTTTATAGCGCTTTTAACGTAGTAAAACGTCCCAAGGCACTTCACTGGAGTGTTATAAGATAAAACAAATAAATTTAACACAGCAAAAGACCAGTCTGCCCACATATATTAATCTTAAACCAGGACATTTTCATCTCTAATCAGCCTTACCGCTAAGTTTCCACCCATTTCTCCACTGAAAGAAAGAGAGACTTGTACAGCGCCTTTCACGACCACCGGACATCTCAAAGCACTTTACAGTCGATTAAGTATTTTTGGAGTGCAGTCACAGTTGTAATGCAAGAAATCTGAATCAAGATTCAGTCCATTTGCTCTATGAATGTCTCAAAGAAATTAAACATTTCATAAATCACTAACTCAGACTGGTGTTTAAAATTACCTCAGTTCAATATCATAACTCATGTTTGCATTTAGTTTGCCACATCCATTATGTCAATAGACATGTGATAAATCCTTCACTCCTCCCCATTACTGTAAATAAAAATACACGCCCTCAAAATTTAATGTACGCAAAAATGACAATTCACTGTCGTTAGCCAGCTGGATGTACAGAATCCCATGGCACTATTCAAAGAGGAGCAGGGGAGTTCTCCCAATCTGCTGGCCAACATTTATCCCTCAATCCTCACTTTTCAAAACACCAGATTAGCTGTATATTATCTGACTGCTGTTTGTGGGACCTTGCTGCACACAAGTTGACTGCTGAAATATTCCTTTAATTCATAAGTGGTTCATTGGCTGTGAAGTACTTTGGGAAACAGTGAAGAAGTGAGAGGGACATAAATGCAAGTTCATTCTTTGCTTCCTCTACTCCACTTGTTCACACTTTGCTAGATAATTCCTTATATATTATAAACACACACACACACACACACACACACACACACACACACACACACACACACACACACACACACTATATATATAAAAAACACTGAATTGGTAAACAGGTGTGTCATTTACCAAAAATTTACAACATATGATTGATACAGAACTGCAGTATGTGCCACTATTGGGAAACATTTGGCACAAAAGTAGTTTTTTTGTAAACTACACATTCCAACATTTCCTTCAACAGGCTTATATTATTTTTTAAGAGTTTTTCCATTTTTAACCTCTTCATTCATGACATAACTATACACATCACTCCACCATCTTTTATGTGTAACTTTGTGGCCAAAATCAACAAACACACAGACATAAGGATTGAGGTAGGCAATAAAAAACATTGCTAATCACATCTGTTGCAGCAACAGAATACACATCCAGAACTAAGCATTTACGCCAATAAAACCACTCATGGTTAACATCATTCATTTATGCTTTGTGGACATCCTCTCGGAACTGTTATGGCAAATAAACTCCAACGTTTATCCCCTCTGAAATCTGAGAAAGCCAAGACTAAAAACGATAAGTCTCCGAACTCTGTGTTCACCACCTTAACAAATATTTATGGTAACATCACAGGAAATAAGCTTCAACAATCAATACACAATTAAGCACATTGACTACAAAAGTCATTTCAGAACACATCCTTTTGTCCATTAACAAAGAACGAAACCACACTAAAATGGTTCATCAGTCATTGAAAGTTGGCATGCAGGTACAGCAGGCGGTGAAGGCGGCAAATAGTATGTTGGCCTTCATAGCTAGGGAATTTGAGTATAAGAGCAGGGAAGTCGTACTGCAGTTGTACAGGGCCTTGGTGAGGCCTCACTTGGAATATTGTGTTCAGTTTTGGTCTCCTAATCTGAGGAAGGACGTTCTTGCTATTGAGGGAGTGCAGCGAAGGTTCACCAGACTGATTCCAGGGATGGCTGGCCTGACATATGAGGAGAGACTGGACCAACTGGGTCTTTATACACTGGAGTTTAGAAGGATGAGAGGGGATCTCATAGAAACCTAAGATTCTGACGGGACTGGACAGGTTAGATGCGGGAAGATTGTTCCCGATGTTGGGGAAGTCCAGAACCAGGGGGGACAGTCTTAGGATAAGGGGCAGGCCATTTAGGACTGAGATGAGGAGAAACTTCTTCACTCAGAGAGTTGTTAACCTGTGGAATTCCCTACCGCAGAGAGTTTTTGAGGCCAGTTCATTGGATATATTCAAGAGGGAGTTAGATATGGCCCTTACGGCTAAAGGGATCAAGGGGAATAGAGAGAAAGCAGGATAGGGGTACTGAAGGAATGATCAGCCATGAACTCATTGAATGGTGGTGCAGGCTCGAAGGGCCGAATGGCATATTCCTGCACGTATTTTCTATGTTTCTATTGCATCATCTAGGGTACACTATCTAATTTTCCAAGCATTCTCTATCTATTTTTAATGGGAAAGAAAAGTGACATTTATTAGTTAATGGACTATGAACTAAACTGTTCTAGTTTTATATGGCATGGAAACATTTCATGAAAAAATTAATGCGCTCCATATTGAAAAGCAATCAAAACAGGTTAGCACAATACTGTGTGATATTTTGGATTGATTGAAACAGGATCCTGTTTCACTGAGCATGTAACTTGGAATCTGCCCTCAGTCCCAAAATAATGCAGCAATCCATAAGGATGAATAGTTCAGCACAATGCAACAGAGTCTAGGATGGGGAAATTGGTGTTGTGCACCTGGCAACAAATTACCTCTTCATCTTGTCCACATTCACTTAGCAAAAAGATTTAAATTCCTGCAGTCATACACCAATTGCAAACTCAAAAGTGCCCCATCGTTAACTTTTTCTTGGAAAGGTTCCAAAAATGTTTTAATCACCATTTTAAAGTGCAATACATTCTGAAGACATTTCATTTTCTGTAGCCTGACTTTGATCAGTCAACGTGCATTATATTACCTGTATCCAATCATCAACTCTGCTCCGTCAATTGCCGAGCCAGAAACCAACTGCAAAGCACAGGAGGCTGAACTCATATACATGTATATTAACTCTGCAATTCCTGATCTACCATTACAAAAAAAAAAGACAGATCTTTAAATGTCCATGCTTAAAATGTAATTTATTTTTTGTTACGGTTAAATTTCTTTCACTGAAAGCTTTGGACAGAAAATAATGGTTAAAATCATCAAATTCTGCAGCCCTGAAAATGAGGAACTGGCGACTGATGGGGAGTCTTTTCCAGCAGGAACAGCACTGGAATTCATATCACAACCAGTTAAACTAATAGATTTGGTTTCAGATCAATAATCCTACAGCAACTTTATCAAACTTTGATGGAATTCAACCTGTAAGGTTCAAAACCTGGGTTTCGGGACTCTTGTTTTCCCATGAAAGAATCCATAACCATTTTTAGGATTTTTCTGATATTTTGCCTCTACGCTCTGGCATGCCCAGATTCAAAACCTTTGAATGTGGGCATGCCAGAGGGTAGAGACAAAATATCAGAAAAATCCTAAAAATGGTTATGGATTCTTTCATGGGAAAACAAGAATCACGAAACCCAGATAGAACTGGGCATAAGCATTATTAGTGAGCTACAGCATCATATGATCACTGTGTCTGGCACTGCAAAACATAGCTTGGCAGGAGCAATAGGACCTAAAATTAGCAACAACAGAAATAAAACCAGTGATGTCCCACAGAGATTGGTGTTAGTAAAGAGCAAAGGTCCTATCTCCATCAATGACCTAGATGTACATGTTGTAGGAATGATATGCAAGTTTGCGGATAAAACTAAGCTGTGTGAGGACTGTAGTGGAGGCTCAACAACTGCAAGCAGATCTCAAATGTGTTGGGAGAATGGGCCCTGTGTGTGGCAAATCATGTTTAACTTAGAAAAGTGTAGTGCTATGCACATGGGCAGATCTACTGCTAAATATGCATGCACTCGACATGGAACAGAATTTAAGCCAGTGGTGAAAGAAAAAGATCTGGGTGTTATCATGCATCACTCGCGAAAGGTTCATGAATGACATGAAGCCATAGCTAAAGCAAATAAAGTTCTCGGACTAGAAATTCGATTAAGCCCAAAAACAGGCGCTGCCATCCAATGTCCCCTGTAATTTGTTTTGGTTCCGTGTGCCCCCTTTAAGGGGCTGCGAGGCCCATTCAAAATACTGTGGATGGGCAGTTTTTGCATTGAATAGACGGCAAGCTGGCTGCATAGGTTTCCTGGAGTGTTGCACAGCTTAAAGGGGACTTTGGTGCTATCGCGGGCCAACGTTAACGGCCGCCTGCAAAAAGAGCGCAGACAGCACCGGTATTTTAGTGCTGCCCACTGATTTAAATGAGCGTAGCGCAGAAGCTCCCATGCAACGCACTCTTTCCGACGGTATTAGGAGTCTGAAGGTCACGGCTAAAGGATCGATGCAGTCACCTTATTAACAGTACATTTTTAAGACTGGATGTCCTTAAACAGTTGCAAGAGAAGTCTTGAAATTATACTCAAAATATAAGTCGAATGCAGAAGATTTAATGGACTGAGTGCAACATAAAGGAAGTAGCGCCATTATATGGAAGAGAGATGTTGCTAAAGGGGCAAGGATGCACGAGATACCAGCGAGCAGTAAGGTGCACGGCCATGACTGCTCCAGGGAACCCGTACAATAAACAGCTTGCCGGCACTGCAATGTAAAAACCCACATGCGCGGTATTTTGAAGGGGCTGTGCAGGGCCAAAAAAAATTACAGGGAACATAGCCAGTGAGTAATGGCCACTTGCTAAATTTGTTAAAATAGGACAATGATCACAAGACAAGAACTATGGAAATTTCAAATTGTTCTTCCAAGCTTATTTTAGGATTATGGTTTTATAGGAACTGTACATTATATAGGCACCTACGTATATATTTTTAGTAAGAACAAAAAACCCTCTATAGATCTTAATATTACTTTGTTTAGCAGGTTCATCAGCATTTTCTTGACATAAACTGGATCTTGATGAAAAGAGCAAAAATAAATTAAATTAAGCAACAACGAAAAAAAAGTCAGCTCGATCTGGATCATAAAGAATGTTTGCAATAAACTGAAAGAGAATTGAAGTCAGTTATTTGGGTGTAACTTATTTTAAAATTAGCACGGTAGATGTGAATTGAAATAAATTTTAAAAAGGAAACATGATCCTCTTGATCACGAGTTTACTGGAGAGTTCAATCAAATTTTTAACAAGACTTTTGAAGAACTCTTGGCAAGAATATGGTGTTAAATTTTAAAAACAGACTTCAAGTCCTGGCATATTATTTTATCAGTTCCTAAACTCGAAAATCCAATTTATAAAATAAAATAAATGCAGCCGATTTTTTTCCAGAGATTCTTACAATTATAGTACAGAATAGTTTATTTTAAAAGCATTTACCACCTGTAATGTTTGACTGACCGGGGGGGGGGGAGATTTGATGCATCTCATCGATAGCAGTTTTCACTCCAATTACATAATCTGAGCTCTCCATAGTTACCAGTTATCTCAGAAACTGTTTACTGTACGGTTTATAGCTCGCCGCCGCTTTCTTCCGGATCTACTCACTGTTAACGGCTGCACCCACAGGCGTGCTTTGGAGAGAGCGGTAAGGGTTGCGGCAACACCAAAATTGCTGAGCGCGCATCAATTCGGCGTTGCACACCAATTGACGTCACGCTCCTGGTAATTAAAATACTTGCAGCAAGCGCAGGCAACGGCAATGCTGCCAACTTGCCCAGCGTGGTAGTCGCTGTGTTCCCCACCGGCCGCCATTTCTTCTTCAAAACCAGCCTTAATGGCTGGCACTAAAGGTTCAAATTTCTCGGCCCTGGATTCTATTCACAGGACAATTCGCTACAAAACAAAGCATATCAATCGGTTAAGAACATAAAAATAGCAGCAGGAGTAGGCCATTTGGCCCCTCGAGCTGTACCGCCATTCAATAAGATCATGGCTGATCTGATCATGGATTCAACTCCACTTCCCTGCCCACTTCCCATATCCCTTCACTCCCTTATTGCTCAAAAATCTGTCTATCGCCGCCTTAAATATATTCAATGTCCCAGCCTCCACAGCTCTCTCAGGCAGATAATTCTATAGGTTTACAACCCTGAGAAAAGAAATTTCTCCTCATCTCAGTTTTAACTGGGCGGCCCCTTATTTTAAGACTATGTTCCCTAGTTTTAGATTCTCCTATGAGTGGAAATATCCTCTCTGCATCCACCTTGTTGCACCCCCTCATTATCTTATATGTGTCAATAAGATCGCCTCTCATTCTTCTGAACTCCAATGAGTATAGGCCCAACCTATCTTTATAAGTCAACCCCCTCATCTCCGGAATTAATAGTGAACCTTCTCTGAACAGCCTCCAATGCAAGTATATCCTTCCTTAAATATGGAGACCAAAACTGTACGGGGTGCTCCAGGTGTGGCCTCGCCAATACCCTGTACAGTTGTAGCACGACTTCTCTGCTTTTATACTCTATCCCCTTTGCAATAAAGGCCAACATTCCATTTGCCTTCCTGATTACTTGCTGTAACTGCATTCTAACTTTTTGTGTTTCATGCACAAGGATCCCAAGATCTCTTTGTACTGTAGCACTTTGCAATTTTTCTCCATTTAAATTATAATTTGCTTTTCTACTATTTCTGCCAAAGTGGATAACCTCACATTTTCTCACATTATACTCCATCTGCCAAATTTTTGCCCACTCACTTAGCCTGTCTATATTTGACAAGGTGCCACATAAAAGGTTACTGCACAAGATAAAAGTTCACAGGGTTGGGGGTAATATATTAGCATGGATAGAGGATTGGCTAACTGACAGAAAACAGAGTGTCGGGATAAATGGTTCATTCTCTGGTGGGAACCAGTAACGAGTGGGGTGCTGCAGGGATCAGTGCTGGGACCCCAACTATTTACAATCTATATTAACGACTTGGAAGAAGGGACTGAGTGTAACGTAGCCAAGATTGCTGACTATACAAAGATGGGAGGAAAAGCAATGTGTGAGGAGGACACAAACAATCTGCAAAAGGACATAGACAGGCTAAGTGAGTGGGAAAAAATTTGGCAGATGGAATATAATGTTGGAAAGTGTGAGGTCATGCACTTCGGCAGAAAAAAATCAAAGAACAAGTTATTATTTAAATGGAGAAACATTACAAAGTGTCGCAGTTACAGTGGGATCTGGGGGTACTTGTGCATGAAACACAAAAGGTATGCAGGTACAGCAAGTGATCAGGAAGGCCAATGGTATCTTGGCCTTTATTGCAAAGGGGATGGAGTATAAAAGCAGGGAAGTCTTGCTACAGCTATACAAGGTATTGGTGAGGCCACACCTGGAATACTGCATGCAGTTTTGGTTTCCATAGTTACGAAAGGATATACTTGCTTTGGAGGCAGTTCAGAAAAGATTCACTAGGTTGATTCTGGGGATGAGGGGGTTGACTTATGATGAAAGGTTGAGTAGGTTGGGCCTCTAGTCATTGGAATTCAGAAGAATGAGAGGTGATCATATCGAAACGTATAAGATTATGAGGGGGCTTGACAAGGTGGATGCAGAGAGGATGTTTCCACTGATGGGGGAGACTAGAACTAGAGGACATGATCTTAGAATAAGGGGCCGCCCATTTAAAACAGAGATAAGGAGAAATTTCTTCTGAGGGTTGTAAATCTGTGGAATTTGCTGCCTCAGAGAGCTATGGAAGCTAGGACATTGAATAAATTTAAGACAGAAAGAGACAGTTTCTTAAACGATAAGGGGATAAGGGGTTATGGGAAGTGGGCGAGGAAGTGGAGCTGAGTCCATGATCAAATCAGCCATGATCTTATGAATGGTGGAGCAGGCTCGAGGAGCCGTATGGCTTACTCCTGTTCCTATTTCTTACGTTCTTATATCCCTTTGCAGATTTTGTGTGTCCTCCTCACAATTTGCTTTCCCACCCATCTTTGTATCATCAGCAAACTTGGCTACATTACACTCGGTCCCTTCATCCAAGTTATTAATATAGATTGTAAATAGTTGAGGACCCAGCACCAATCCCTGCGGCACCCCACTAGCCACTGTTTCCAACCGGAAAATGACTCATTTATCCCTACTCGCTGTTTAGCCAATCCTCTATCCATGCTAATATATAACCCCCAACCCCGTTCTTGTACAAGCCTTGGTTAAGCCTGTGTTAGAATACTGTGTCCATACTGAAGCTTTGGAAAGGAAGGAAAGGTGGGCCACACAATTGATTCCCAGTTTAAAAACTTTAATTACCCAGACAGGCTAAAAGAACTGGGTCTGTATACTTTTTAGAGAAACATAGACCTGGGGGCGATTAGATCAAGGTTTATAAAATAGTGAAGGAATTAGACTGTGTTTACATGGACCAATTATTTCAAATGGATAGGTTAGAGAGTACCTCTACTCATTGGAATTCAGGTGATCTTATCGAAATGTATAAGATTCAACAATTGTACATCCCTGTCTGGAGTAAAAATAAAACGGGGAAGGTGGCTCAACCATGACTAACAAGGGAAATTAAGGATAGTGTTAAATCCAAGGAAGAGGCATATAAATTGGCCAGAAAAAGCAGCAAACCTGAGGACTGGGAGAATTTTATAATACAGCAGAGGAGGGCAAAGCGTTTAATTACAAGGGGGAAAATAGAGTATGAGAGGAAGCTTGCTGGGAACATAAAAACTGACTGCAAAAGCTTCTATAGATATGTGAAGAGAAAAAGATTAGTGAAGACAGACGTAGGTCCCTTGCAGTCATATTCAGGTGAATTTATAATGGGGAACAAAGAAATGGCAGACCAGTTAAACAAATACTTTGGTTCTGTCTTCATGAAGGAAGGCACAAATATCCTTTCGGAAATACTAAGGGACCGAGGGTCTAGTGAGAAGGAGGAACTGAAGGAAATCCTTATTAGGTGGGAAATTGTTTTAGGGAAATTGATGGGATTGAAGGCCGATAAATCCCCGGGGCCTGATAGTCTGTATCCCAGAGTACTTAAGGAAGTAGCCCTAGAAATAGTGGATATACTTGTGATAATTTTCCAACAGTCTATCGACTCTGGATCGGTTCCTATGGACTGGAGGGTACCTAATGTAACACCACTTTTTAAGAAGGGAGGGAGAGAGAAGGCGGGTAATTATAGACCGGTTAGTCTGACATCAGTAGTGAGGAAAATGTTGGAATCAATTATTAAAGATGAAATAGCAGCGCATTTGGAAAGCAGTGACAGAATCAGTCCAAGTCAGCATGGATTTATGAAAGGGAAATCCTGCTTGACAAATCTTCTAGAATTTTGTGAGGATGTAACTGGTAGAGTGGACAAGGAAGAACCGGTGGATGTGGTGTATTTGGACAAGTTCCCACACAAGAGATTGGTGTGCAAAATTAAAGCACATAGTATTGGGGGTAATGTACTGATATGGATAGAGAACTGGTTGGCAGACAGGAAGCAGAGAGTCGGGATAAATGGGTCCTTTTCAGAACGGTAGGCAGTGACTAGTGGGGTGCCGCAGGGCTCAGTGCTGGGACCCTAGCTATTTACAATATACATTAATGATTTAGATGAAGGAATCGAGTGTAATATCTCCAAGTTTGCAGATGACACTAAACTGGGGGGGGCGGTGTGAGCTGTGAGGAGGACGCCAAGAGGCTGTAGGGTAACTTGGACAGGTTAGGTGAGTGGGCAAACGAATGGCAGATGCAGTGTAATGTGGATAAATGTGAGGTTATCCTCTTTGGGGGCAAAAACACAAAGGCAGGATATTATCTGAATGGTGGCAGATTAGGAAAAGGGGAGGTGCAACGAGACCTGGGTGTCATGATACATCAGTCATTGAAAGTTGGCATGCAGGTACAGCAGGCGTTGAAGATGGCAAATGGTATGTTGGCCTTCATAGCTAGGGGATTTGAGTATAGGAGCAGGGAGGTCTTACTGCAGTTGTACAGGGCCTTGGTGAGGCCTCACCTGGAATATTGTGTTCAGTTTTGGTCTCCTAATCTGAGGAAGGACGTTCTTGCTGTTGAGAGAGTGCAGCAAAGGTTCACCAGATTGATTCCTGGGATGGCAGGACTGACATATGAGGAGAGACTGGATCGACTGGGCCTGTATTCACTGGAGCTTAGAAGGATGAGAAGGAATCTCATAGAAACATATAAAATTCTGACAGGATTGGACAGGTTAGATACAGGAAGAATGTTCCCGATGTTCGGGAAGTCCAGAACCAGGGGACAGAGTCTAAGGATAAGGGGTAAGCCATTTAGGACTGAGATGAGGAGAAACTTCTTCACTCAGAGAGTTGTTAACCTGTGGAATTCCCTACCGCAGAGAGTTGTTGATGCCAGTTCATTGGATAGATATGGCCCTTACAGCTAAAGGAATCAAGGGGTATGGAGAGAAAGCAGGAAAGGGGTACTGAGGTGAATGATCAGCCATGATCTTATTGAATGGCGGTGCAGGCTCAAAGGGCCGAATGGCCTACTCCTGCACCTGTTTTCTATATTTCTATGTTTCTATGACCAGGGGTCATGTTTAAAACATATGCAAGACCAGAACTAGGATGGATGATAGGCAGTGGAATGAGTTGCCAGCTCATGCAATGGATGCAGATTCACTGCATTCCTTCAAGAGAGAGGTGGACCTGTTTCTGGCTGGGGCAGACGTCACCTCGTACTAGGAGGTAGGTCCCCTGTAACATAAATCAGGATTATTACGGTCAACTGGACTACTTTCGGTTGTCTAAAGGGGCCAGAGATTAATTTTCCAGATTTTCCCCCAATTGGTCTAATGTCGTTTTTCGCCTCTCCCAGGAAATTACATGGCTCTGGTAAATGGAGACTGTATGCACTGTGCTGCATAACGCATGACAAACATATGGAACAGGCAAGATGGACCAGCTGGTCTTTTCCTGTTTGAAAAAAATATGAAAAATAGCTCTATTTACTCAAACAGTTAACATAAGAACATTTAAATTAAACTCCCTCATGCAGTGACAATACCTCTTCAGCAAAAATGATTTTACTGAGAAAAGTTACCAGTCACACAATATGTGACTAGGCAAATAATTTAAAATTCCACCTGCCATTAATTTACAATTTTATAGGTTGACATTCATTATACAAAGTTTATTTGAATTGGCTATATGAAAACTGCTTCCTTAAATCATACTTACAATGTTAAAACATAATTTTACTAGGGAATTATGGCTTGTGTGATGATTGTATATCAATCGACATCAATTTGTACCTGTAGATTTCAAGCGGTCTTGCACCACCTAAATTAATACAAATTTCTGACAAAATTGCCTTCTTCAAACTACATAACTTTCTTACATATATTATTTTAAATCTACCCAACGTGTTGGCATAGTTTACTGTATTTTTATTATCCTTTTTCTCAAAAATCAGAATTTAGAAAGTTCAGTGTCACATAGATTTTACAGTTTATCAATAAATGTCTTAGATATGTATTGTTCATCAACCACTCAATTTTTTTGAGATTAAAAATAGGAACATTTTAAATCATGATTTTTTTTTTTAAAGCAGACGGATGGCGTCACTAATTCCCACCACAGTATTAATGAAATGCCAGTTATTTTAGTTATCCAATAGCACCATGTTATTTAAAAAGGAGAATTAGCCCTACATAATTTGGTAAAACTTGGCACACAATATTTCCTTTTCTTGCTGCATAATCCCAAATTATCTGTTGCAACGATTTCCGAATTTCCACACACAGATCCATTACAGCTCAATGTTGTACTATCTCATAACTGTCTTTGAATAGTGATAGCACTATTAGGAATGAGGAGTGTGAAAACAATATAAAGTGGTCCCTGAACTAGTCGTTAAGAAATTTCTGACAGCACTCAAATCAGATTTTGGAAAAACAGATTTAATCCTAAACGAAACTCATTTATAAATAAATAGTGATACAATCCTCTAACATAGACATATACCGTAAGGCACACTTAACAAGAAAAAAATCATCCGGCAAACGTCACCTCTCGATCAGAACAGATCGAATGAAATGAACCAGACTTTCTCTTCCCCTTAACAAACTTAAAACTTCTAGCTGTGAACTAACACCATCTGGAAGGCATACACTTGTGCACACGTTAACGACACGTCATGGGGAGGTGAAAGGACCAAAACGACTCACCTGAGTTGTCGTTTCTCCTCTTTCTCCATCGCCCCCACCATCCCCAGCCCAAGGCAGGACACAGTGAGCAGCAGCAGCAGCATCCACCTCAGCAACGCAGAGGATGGGAACCTCTCTCTACCGCCTTGGGCACCAGTCATCGGGCCGGCTCTCACCCACACGCACACTGAGAGCAGAAACACTACAGGAGCATCCCATTCACTCACTCATACACTAACTCACTCACTCACTGGCAACTACTGTAATGTTACCAGCTCCCAATCCCACCTCTTCCTGGTAGCCGCCATCTTGTGGTGACGCTGTACAACTGACGTTGACAACTTCACAGTCCCCGCCTCCCCAGCGCCGAGACCGCGCCCGCTGATTGGCTCTGAGCCGTAGTGTGACGTCAGGCCTGCAGTTCTCCTGTATGGCTGGCGCCGCTGTCAATCAGGTCGGCGTTCCCGCCATTCTGCAGCGCTGATTGGTTCACGGACGTCACTGCCGGCGCGCGGGTTGGAACGTGTCGCTTTGTCTTCTCCCGGCCGCTGATTGGCTGCGGCTCTGAGCAGGGTCAATCTCATCGTCAATGGGCCTGCAGCTGTCATCATCATAGTCAGTACCCGGGGAAGACTTGCTTCCACTCTTAAAATGAGTCCTTAGGTGGCTGAACAGTCCAATACAACTCTTTTCGTTGCAACAAAATAAACAATTAGTTCAAGTGCCTCCTGAAACAGTCCAATACCAGAACCACAGTCCATGTCACAAGTGGGACAGATAGTTGTTGAGGGAAGGGAAGGGTGGGACAGGTTTGCCGCACGCTCCTTCTGCTCCCTGCGCTTGATTTCTGCATGCTCTCGGCGATGAGACTCGAGGTGCTCAGTGCCCTCCCTGATACACTTCCTCCACTTTGGCTAGGGATTCCCAGGTGTCAGTGGGGATGTTGCACTTTTTCAGGGAGGCTTCGAGGGTGTCCCTTGTAACACCGCCTTTGGCTCGTTTGCCGTGAAGGAGTTCTGAGTAGAGCACTTTCTTTTGGGAGTCTCATGTCTGGCATGTGAACGCACAGTGTGGCCTGCCCAGCAGAGCTGATCAAGTGTGGTCAGTGCTTCAATGCTGGGGATGTTGGCCTGGTCGAGGACACTAATGTTGGTGCGTCTGTCCTCCCAGGGGATTTGTAGGATCTTGCGGAGACATCGTGGTGGTATTTCTCCAACAACTTTAGGTATCTACTGTACATGGTCCATGTCTCTGAGCCATACAGGAGGGTGGGTATTACTACAGCCCTGTCAACCATGAGCTTGGTGGCAATTTTGAGGGCCTGGTCTTCAAACAATCTTTTCTTCAGGCGGCCGAAGGCTGCACTGGCACACTGGAGGCGGTGTTGAATCTTGTCGTCAATGTCTGCTCTTGTTGATAAGAGGCTCCCGAGGTATGGGAAATAGTCCACGTTGTCCAGGGCCACACCGTGGATCTTGATAACCGGGGGGGCAGTGCTGTGTGACGAGGACAGGCTGGTGGAGGACCTTTATCTTACGAATGTTTAGCATAAGGCCTATGCTTTCGTACGCCTCAGTAAATATGTCGACTACATCTTGGAGTTCAGCCTCTGTATGTGCGCAGACGCAGGCATCGTCCGCGTACTGTAGTTCGACGACAGAGGTTGGGGTGATCTTGGACCTGGCTTGGAGACAGCAAAGGTTGAACAGATTCCCACTGGTTCTATAGTTTAGTGAAGCTGTCAATCATCGCAGCAGTCCCTGGCTCCTGAGCAGGGGCCAGAGACAGCCAATGGGGGAAAGGCGCAGCTCAGTGGCATTTCTTATTGACAAATGTGACACATATTGTAAACCAATATAAACTTCTGGAGCACAAAAGCAAAATACTGCGGATGCTGGAAATCTGAAATAAAAACAGAAAATGCTGGAAATACTCAGCAGGTCAGGCAACATCTATGGAGAGAGAAACAGAGTTAACATTTCAGGTCAATGACCTGATCCAGAGTTATGGAGTTGTGGTTATAGATAGACACACATCGAGATTTGTTGCTTTGCCTAATCCCTCGTGGCTCAGCAGGTAAATGCACTATCTCATGCAGTACTGAGTTATACTGACTCAGAAAGTCACATTCCTGATTGGTATTTGGAGGCCCTTCACACACTTGCTGTAAGGTGTATGTGGAGAACAGGAGGGAATTTGTCTGTCACATTCGCATAACTTCGCACCTTCTTCCACCTCCGTAATATCGCCCGATTCTGCTCCTTCCTCAGCCTATTTGATGCACCTGCAACGGCTATTCTTCCCGCCTCCACATCGTTACCTCTGGTATCTCCCTAGGATCTATCCTTGGCCCCCTCCTAGTTCTCATCTACATGTTGCCCCTTGGCAACATCATCCGAAAGCACAGCGTCAGTTTCCACATGTACGCTGATGACATCCAGCTCTACGTCGCTACCAATTCTCTCAACCCCTCCATGGTCTCTAAATTGTCAGACTGCTTGTCCGACATCCAGCTCTGGATGAGCAGAAATTTTCTCCAATTGAATATTGGGAAAACCGAAGCCATTGTTTTCGGTCCCCACCATAAACTCCGTTCCCTAGCTACTGACTCCATCCCTCTCCCCAATGTCTGTTTGAGGCTGAACCAGACTGTCCGCAACTTTGGTGTCATATTTGACCCTGAAATGAGCTTTCAACCACATATCCACAGCATAACTAAGACTGCCTATTACCACCTCTGTAACATCGCCCGTCTCTGCCCTTGCCTCAGCTCATCCGCTGCTGAAACCCTCATCCGTGCCTTTGTTACTTCTAGATTTGACTATTCTAACGCACTCCTGGCTGGCCTCTCACATTTTACCCTATGTAAACTAGAGGTGATCCAAAACTAGGCTGCCCGTGTCCTAACTCGCACCAAGTCCTGCTCACCCATCACCCCTGTTCTCGCTGACCAACATTGGCTCCCGGATAAACAACTTCTCGACTTCAAAATTCTCATCCTTGTTTTCAAATCCCTCCATGGCCTCACTCCTCCCTATCTCTGTAATCTCCTTCAGCCCCACAACCCCCAAGATGTCTGCATTCCTCTAATTCTGCCCTCTTGAGCATCCTTCATTATAATCACTCAACCATTGGTGGCTGTGCCTTCTGCTGCCTCGGCACTAAGCTCTGGAATTCCCTGCCTAAAGCTCCCCGTCTATCTACCTCTCTTTCCTCCTTCAAGACGCACCTTAAAACCTACCTCTTTGACCAAGCTTTTGATCACCTGCCCTACTTTCTTCTTATACAGCTCGGTGTCAAATTTTCTGTCTCATAATACTCCTTTCACTGTGTTAAAGGCGCTATATAAATACAAGTTGTTGTTGAAGCCCTCATCCATACTTTTGTTACCTCCACACTCGGCATTTCCATTGCTCTCTTGGCCAACCTCCCATCTTTCACCTTTCTTAAATTTGAGCTCATCCAAAACTCTACTGTCCATATCCTAACTTGCACCAAGTCCCATTCACCCGTCACCCTTGTGTTCACTGACCTACATAGGCACCTGGTCAATTAGTTTGCATTTGTTTTTGAAAGCAGGGTGTTTGCAAATTAAATGAATTGAGTAGTGTTAATGTCAGAGCAGATTATACATGGACTGGGCTTGTTGGGATAGCTGACATTTTCTTGCGCTGTGCCTTATTCTATTAACTTAGTCACATCCTGGGAAAATGTCCAGTAAATGAATAAAACTCTACTCTATTCCATAAGCTCGGCTATTTTTCATTGCTCACTTTAGTTTCTGTTAGATAAACCTGAATTATATTCCTTATTTTGCTATCAGGCATTTTTTATTACTACTGATGTCAAGAAAGCAATCTATATTTTCCGGGGTCATGCTCCTCCCCCTTTCTAACACCTGCCAATTTGAGGCAAAGTTATTTTTCAACATCCAGTACTTCTGAATAATGGATCACTGATTTGTACATCTCTTTTCATACTTGCCTGACACTGAGCTAAAACAAATTAAGAACATTTTAGATGGGGGTGGGAGGGGGGGACTAAAGTGTTAGCCAGCAAGAAATTTGTATGAGAAAAAGAGACTGATGAGATATATGTAATGTATTTGATTATGGGTTCTTTGCTTAAGAATTCATAGCAACACATTGCTATCAAGAACTAGTTGGTTTATTAACAAAGGATTAACAATCACACTACATTCAACACTGCCTCCAGTGCACCAGTGCAGCCTTTGGCCGCCTGAGGAAAATAATTTTTGAAGACCAGGCCCTCAAAACTGTCACCAAGCTCATGGCCTACAGGGCTGTAGTAATACCCGCCCTCCTGTATGGCTCAGAGACATGGACCATGTACACCTCAGGTCGCTGGAGAAATACCACCAACGATGTCTCCGCAAGATCCTACAAATCCCCTGGGAGGACAGATGCACCAACATTAGCGTTCTCGACCAGGCCAACATTCCCAGCATTGAAGAACTGACCACACTTGATCAGCTCCGCTGGACAGGTCACATTGTTCGCATGCCAGACACAAGACTCCCAAAGCAAGCGTTCTACTCAGAACTCCTTCACGGCAAATGAACCAAAGGTGGGCAGAGGAAACGTTACAGGGACACCCTTAAAGCCTCCCTGAAAAAGTGCAACATCCACTGACACCTGGGAGTCCCTGGCCAAAGACCGCCCTAAGTGGAAGAAGTGCATCCGGGAGGGCGCTGAGCACCTCGAGTCTCATCACCGAGAGCATGCAGAAATCAAGCACTAGCAGCAGAAAGACCGTGCGGCAAACCTGTCCCACCCACTCTTTCCCTCAACGACTATCTGTCCCACCTGTGACAGGGACTGTGGTTCTCGTATTGGACTGTTCAGCCACCTAAGGACTCATTTTAACAGTGGAAGCAAATTTTCCTCGATTCTGAGGGACTGCCTATGATGATGATGGCACATTACCAATTCATCCACTAGGCTCGCAACTGCATACTTCATTGTGGATGACCTAGACCCAACTGACGAGGTTTTATTGAGTCTTGTGAACATCACTTGACTGGCTAAGCAACTCACAATGCAACAGCTGTAGAAACCTGTGAGCATCCTCATAAGTGCATACATCATAATATATAATTCACATTCTCACCATGCAGTGACATGGATGATGACATTGATACAGAATAACCCTGACATTTCCTAAAATCAAAGTGAGGGTGAAAGTGCAGCAGGATAACACTGTGTATTTAAAGATGCAACAGGATTCCGTGTGAGGAGGCATCCTGCAGATTGAAATATTGGTGTTGCTTGAGAATTGATCGGGAAAACTATTTCTGTAGATTAACAGTGATTTATATCATTCGTATTTTTTTAGTAAGCATCATGACCAAAAATAGCACTCTAGTGTGATAACATCAGGAGTAATGTTTTCTGCAGAACAGCTAGTTCTCATAAAATGGGAAGGATCTTGTCCAGACCGCCAACTCTTTCCCCTCCCCTGCCCCAAGCTACGTACTGCAGTACACTCTTGGTCAAAACATGTTGGTACACTAATAAATCCTAGGCACAGAAATACATAACAGTTGAAACTATGTCTCAAAGTTGGCAGGTCTTAGAGATTGGGAGGAGAATATAGATTGTTATCTTTGACATATGTAATAATAGCGAAAAATTCAGACTACATGAACATGAAATCATTGTGAAGCATCTGGAACTAGAATCTCAATATGATCTCAAGAACCATTTTTTATTTACCAATACTGCCTCCAGATTTCTCAATATCCTGAGCAAATCGAATCATATGTTCCAGAATGCTCTGTATTTGCTCACAGAACTACCTTCCCTGTCAAATATTTTGAGATGTACAAGGCAATAACAGATAATTCATCAAAACATTAAAGAGCAGAGTTCCAGAGGTGTGTAACTGTCCATAAAATCATCAGCAGAACAGTTGTACTTGTGGCTGCAGCAGGTGAGCAGGTGACAGTCTCCTTGGTAATGTGAAAGCGCCTCATACATTGTTCCTCAGTCAAGTGGAGTTAAGAGAAGTGCTCCCTGTGGACCCTCTGTGGATATGGCCTCCTGTTTAGTGCCCTCCTCCTCCCTCCTGGCAGCTTTTCCCACTCTTTGGTGTTTTCCTTGCTGCTCCCAATCATCTTCTGTTTCCAAAGGCAGCCCGACCAGACCACCCATGTTTGGAGCCAGACTATTTGTGAGGCAAAGATCAACAACAGTGCCAAAGCAGAAAAACATCTCTCTGTGCAGACAAAATTAACTTTAAAGAGTGCTGGAACACAGCAAAAAACAGCAGGAAGAAGTACTAAACCAGCAGGCATCTGTAAGTACTGCATGATCCCTTTAAATAGCACTGTTAAGGGATCCTTCATGCCGGTTAACATCACATTGTGCTGAGCAAGGTCAGCATGCGGCGAGTGAGAGGCTGGGTGGTCGAAAACAGAAAACGGATCCACCAGGAAGTGCAGGGTCATCATCTGCATATATTAATTTCAACTTTGAATGTTGCCGCTGTGCGCCCCTGACGCAAGCACTACCTCCTCTAGCAATATGGTGGGCAGCACACTACTGGTTGGATGTGTGCACGCGCCTCCTGCCCACCATTTTGTAGGCTGCTGAGCGCCTGACAAATAAGTGCTGCGCGGCACAATTTCTAGGCTCATGGCTCTTCATCTGACTCTTTTTCCATTAACAGTAGTAATCCAAGGCTGTGTTCTTTCCCTCACATTCATGCAAACCACCCACATTTGATATGTATAGTTGGTGATATGGAGCTCATATACACTTATTTGCAAATTAAAACTGATAAGCTCATAATAAAAGATGAAACTGAGCACTGTGTACAATGAGCAAGTGTGACCTTAGCTCCTTTAATGAGACTCCAGAGTGCAGGTGCCTCGTGGGTGGCCTGCTTATATACCATGCTCCCAAGGGATGCTGGGATCCCTTGGGACTCCAACAGGTGGGCCCTCTGGTGGTAGTGTAACACAGGTTGCAAGGGGTTAAATACACACCAAAAACCACTGCCACTCCCAGCTCTTAACTAATGCTGCTACTCCAGGGAATGGAACTCTTCTGCACATAAACGTCTGTGGGCATAAACCTATCTGAAAGTGTCATGTATTCAACTATCTTTGTAACCCATGTATAAGCTGACCTAAGTTGTACACCTTGAGAACATTGACCACAACGGGGTGAACTTGTGGGAGACACTCCTAACCTGGACTTTCAGGTATAAAAGGGGAAGCTCCACCCACCTTCATCACTTGAGGTCTTGGTAATAAAGGTAACTGGTCACAGAGTGACCTTCTCTCAAGTATGGGCCTCGTGTGCATTTATACTGTACAGTAAGGACATATCATTGGCGACGAGAAACTGGGATTTAAACCACGCGAGCATGGCCACTAGCAGCACAGAAGAGAGGTACTGTGTTGATGATGATTGGGATGACTTTATTGAGAGACTACAGCAAAGTTTTGTCACTAAGGAATGGTTGGGACAGGATTTGGCCGACAAACACAGGGCTCATCTCCTGACGGTTTGTGGATTCAGAACGTACTCCCTGATGAAGGACCTTCCAGCACCAGAGAAGCCAGTGGATAAGACGTTCGAAGAGCTCAGTAAGTTGATCGGGGAACACCTTAAACCGGCGAGCAGCATGCACATGGCGAGACACCGGTTTTACACGCACCGGTGGCGAGAAGGGCAAAGCGTTCCAGACTTCGTGGCAGACCTCCGGCGACTGGCGAGCTTATGTAAGTTCCCAGATGCACGCAGAGCGGAGATGCTGCAAGACTTTTTTATTGAGGGCATCGGGCACACTGGGGTTTTCAGGAAACTGATTGAGACCAAAGACTTGACCTTGGAAGCAGCAACTCTGATAGCTCAGATATTTATCTCAGGGGAGGAAGAGACCAGAATGATGTATGACAAAAATCTTGGCTCAAATGCAGCAAACGACCAGGGAGTCAACATTGTTAACACGGCACACAGTTCTCTAGGCAGACAAGGGCAATCGGACATGCCCCAGCATGTAGTCGAACCCAAAGGGGGAATTCAACAGAGACAATGGCGAGCTGAACGGCGATTCATGCCATCGCAATGGACAATGCAGCTAGTAATGGGGCCATCAACACCTGTTAATGGTGCACTTAAGGACAGTTATAGAGACAGTCAGAGACGATGGACCTTTTGTTTCCAACAACGGGGCTTTCAGCTCATGTTGGAGGTGTGGAGGCAAACATCCAGCCAGAGCTTGCAGGTATCAGCAATATACCTGCAGTAACTGCAACGTCAGCGGTCACTTGGCGCGTATATACAGGAAGCCAGTAGCCAGGTTGATGCACGAGGAGGACGGGCCCGATGTAAGCCCTACGAAGCTAAATGAATACTGGGGGAAATCGCTGGAAGCTGAAGTTCAGCGGGTTCATGTAGAGCACATATACAGTTCATATACCAGGACGCCACCGATAATGATGAAAGTGCTCCTCAATGGCATCCCAGTATTAATGGAGCTAGACACGGGGGCCAGCCAGTCCCTGATGAGTATCAAACAGTTCAAAAGGTTGTGGGTGTCCAAGGCCACGAGGCCAAAATTATTGCTGATTGACGCACAGCTACGGACATATACAAAGGAGATAATTCCGGTGTTAGGCAGCATCATGGTAGTCGTGACCCACAAAGATTTGGAGAACAGGTTGCCACTCTGGACCCGCACTATTGGGGAGGAGTTGGCTTGCTGTCATGAACTGGAAATGGGACGATGTCAATGCAATTTCCTCTGTGGAGCAGAGTATCATGCTCACAGGTCCTGGACAAATTTGACTCGTTATTTCAACCCGGCATCGGCACTTTCATGGGGACCAAGGTAGTGATTCACATAAACCCGGATGCCAGGCCAGTACACCACAAGGCCAGAGCGCTGCCGTACGTGATGCAGGAAAAGATAGAATGCGAATTGGACCGCCTGCTGAGGGAAGGCATCATCTCGCCAGTCGAATTCAGTGACTGGGTGAGCCCGATCGGGCCGTGCTCAAGGCGGAGGGGTCGGTCAGGATATGTGGTGATTACAAGGCCACCATCAATCGGTTGTCACTCCAAGACCAGTACCCGCTACTGAGAGTGGAGGACCTCTTTGCGATGCTATCCGATGGCAAACATTTTTCAAAATTGGACCTGACCTCAGCTTACATGACCCAGGAGCTGGCGAGTGAGGCGAAGAAGCTGACCACCATCACGACACACAAGGGGTTGTTTGAGTACAACAGATGTCCGTTTGGGATTCGCTCGGCCACCGCAAAATCTTCCAACGAAATATGGAACGCCTTCTCAAGTCGATTCCAGGGACGGTGGTTTTTCAGGACGACATCCTCATCACGGATCGCGATACTGAAGAACAACTCCACAACCTGGAGGAGGTATTTCGCAGACTGGACCAGGTAGGGCTGCGACTGAAAAAGGCGAAGTGCGTCTTCTTAGCTCCAGAGGTAGAATTCCTGGGGAGGAGTTTGGCAGCAGACGGGATCAGACCTACTACGTCCAAAACAGAAGCGATCCAGAGAGCCCTCAGACTCCGTAACACGACGGAGCTGCGTTCGTTCCTGGGGTTCCTGAACTATTTTGGTAATTTTCTCCTCAAATTGAGCATGCTGTTAGAGCCCGCTACACATGCTCCTACGCAAAGGCCACGATTGGGTCTGGGGGGACAGCCAGGAAAAGGCTTTTGATAGAGCACCCAATTTGTTATGCTCCAATAAACTGTTAACGTTATATGACCCGTGTAAGAAACCTGTTTTAACGTGCGATGCGTCGTCCTATGGGGTCGGGTGTGTGTTGCAGCATATGAATGCCAATGGTCAGTTTTCTAAGGACAGTAGCGGATCTTTATTTGTCCATACTTTAATCTGGCGGTCTGTCACAGGTGAGCCTTCGCTTTCGAAAGTTTCAACAGCTATGACCATCTCAGCATCATGCTCAATTGCCCCCTGAGTGGTGGCTAGTGGGAGCCTGCTGAGTGCATCGTCACAGTTTTCAGTGCCCTGTCTGTGTCGAATTGTATAGTCATAGCCAGCTAACGTGAGTGCCCACCTCTGTATGCGGGCCGATGCATTCGCATTTATGGCCTTGTTGTCGGCCAAAATGGACGTGGTCTGTGCTTCACAAGCACTGAATTCCAGGACTTCATGGCAGGCAATGGAATTAACCATGCTAGAATGGCACCGTTCAAGCCAGCCTCAAATGGCCAGGCAGAACGAGCAGTGCAGATAATCAAACAGGGGATGCTCAGAATCCAAGGGGGTTCCCTACAAACCCGTTTATGACGCCTCCTGTTGGCCTATAGATCCCGACCACACTCGCTCACAGGGGTTCCACCCGCAGAGCTACTAATGAAAAGGACGCTCAAAACCGATTATCCCTTATACACCCCACCATGAAAGAAATTGTCGAGAGCAGGCGCCAGTCACAATATGACTACCATGACAGGAATGCGAGGGTGCGATGTATTGATGTAAATGATCCTGTTTTTGTCCTCAACTACGCTGCAGGGCCCAAATGGCTCGCAGGCACTGTGGTTGCCAAAGAGGGAAATAGGATTCTGGTAGTTAAACTTACCAATGGACAAATCTGCCGCAAACATGTGGATCAAACAAAAAGGAGGTTCAGCAACCCCATAGAAAAAGCAGAGGAAGAACACGATATAGAGTTCACTCCACCACAGGTGACCGAACACCGGAACCAAAGGGAGGAGAGCCCAAAGGGCAGTTGGAGCAGCGCGAGTCCGGAGTCGGAGGCCTATAAAAGGCCCAGCGAGAGAGTGAGGTGGCGGCAGTTGGAGCAGCGCGAGTCCGGTGTTGGTGAGGCCTATAAAAGACCCAGCGGAAGAGTGAGGCAGCAGCAGTTGGAGCAGCGCCAGTCCGGGGTTGGTGAGGCCTATAAAAGGCCCAGCGGGAGAGTGAAGCGGCGGCAGTTGGAGCAGCGCCAGTCCGGGGTTGGTGAGGCCTATAAAAGGCCCAGCGGGAGAGTGAGGCGGCGGCAGTTGGAGCAGCGCCAGTCCGGGGTTGGTGAGGCCTATAAAAGGCCCAGCGGGAGAGTGAGGCGGCGGCAGTTGGAGCAGCGCGAGTCCGGGGTTGGTGAGGCCTATAAAAGGCGAGCTTGTGCAGCTACAGGGAGAAGGCAAAAAAGAAGTAAAAAGAAACAGAAAGGTGACGTCACAGCCAAACGGGTAAGTGATTGGCTGGTGATTGGTGAGTAGTTTTTCTTTCTTCTCTTTAACAGTGAGTAAACTTTAACATCATTGTTGCCTATCTAAAGGTTAAGTCATGGCAGAAGAGCTCGGTCATGTATTATGCTCCTCCTGTACTATGTGGGAACTCAGGGATGACTCCAGTGTCCCTGACGACTACATGTGCGGGAAGTGTATCCACCTCCAGCTCCTGACGGACCGCGTTGCGGAGTTGGAGCTGAGGGTGGATTCACTCTGGAGCATCCACGATGCTGAGAATGACGTGAGTATCACGTGTAGCGAGTTGGTCATACCACAGGAGAAGGGTCCACAGCCAGATAGGGAATGGAAGACCAGCAGGAAGAGCAGTGCAAAGAAGGTAGTGCAGGGATCCCCTGTGGTCATCCCCCTGCAAAACAGATACACTGCTTTGAGTACTGTTGAGGGAGATGACTCATCAGGGGAGGGCAGCGGCAGCCAGGTTCATGGCACCATGGCTGGCTCTGTTGCACAGGAGGGCAGGAAAAAGAGTGGGAGAGCGATAGTGATAGGGGATTCAATTGTTAGGGGAATAGATAGGGTTTCTGCGGCCGCAACCGAGACTCCAGGATAGTATGTTGCCTCCCTGGTGCAAAGGTCAAGGATGTCTCGGAGCGGGTGCAGGACATTCTAAAAAGGGAGGGAGAACAGCCAGTTGTAGTGGTGCACATTGGTACCAACGACATAGGTAAAAAAAGGGATGAGGTCCTACGAAACAAATTTAAGGAGCTAGGAGCTAAATTAAAAAGTAGGACCTCAAAAGTAGTAATCTCGGGATTGCTACCAGTGCCACATGCTAGTCAGAGTAGGAATCGCAGGATAGCGCAGATGAATACGTGGCTTGAGCAGTGGTGCAGCAGGGAGGGATTCAAATTCCTGGGGCATTGGAACCGGTTCTGGGGGAGGTGGGACCAGTACAAACTGGACGGTCTGCACCTGGGCAGGACCAGAACCAATGTCCTAGGGGGAGTGTTTGCTGGTGCTGTTGGGGAGGAGTTAAACTAATATGGCAGGGGAATGGGAACCAATGGAGGGAGACAGAGGGAAACAAAAAGGAGACAAAAGTAAAAAACAGAAAGGAGATGAGAAAAAGTGGAGGGCAGAGAAACGCAAGACAAAGAACAAAAAGGACCACTGTACAACAAAATTCTAAAAGGACAAAGGGTGTTAAAAAAACAAGCCTGAAGGCTTTGTGTCTTAATGCAAGGAGTATCCGTAATAAGGTGGATGAATTAACTGTGCAAATAGATGTTAACAAATATGATGTGATTGGGATTACGGCTCCAGGATGATCAGGGCTGGGAACTCAACATCCAGGGGTATTCAACATTCATGAAGGATAGAATAAAAGGAAAAGGAGGTGGGGTAGCATTGCTGGTTAAAGAGGAGATTAATACAATAGTTAGGAATGACATTAGCTTGAATGATGTGGAATCCATATGGGTAGAGCTGCAGAACACCAAAGGGCAAAAAAAGTTAGTGGGAGTTGTGTACAGACCTCCAAACAGTAGTAATGATGTTGGGGAGGGCATCAAACAAGAAATTATGGGTGCATGCAATAAGGGTGCAGCAGTTATAATGGGTGACTTTAATATGCACATAGATTGGGCTAACCAAACTAGAAACAATACGGTGGAGGAGGATTTCCTGGAGTGCATAAGGGATGGTTTTCTCGACCAATATGTTGAGGAACCAACTAGGGGAGAGGCCATCTTAGACTGGGTGTTGTGTAATGAGAGAGGATTAATTAGCAATCTCGTTGTGCGAGGCCCCTTGGGGAAGAGTGACCATAATATGGTGGAATTTTGCATTAGGATGGAGAATGAAACAGTTAATTCAGAGACCATGGTCCAGAACTTAAAGAAGGGTAACTTTGAAGGTATGAGGCGTGAATTGGCTAGGATTGATTGGCGAATGATACTTGAGGGGTTGACTGTGGATTGACAATGGCAGACATTTAGAGACCGCATGGATGAATTACAACAATTGTACATTCCTGTCTGGCATAAAAATAAAAAAGTGAAGGTGGCTCAACCGTGGCTATCAAGGGAAATCAGGGATAGTATTAAAACCAAGGAAGTGGCATACAAATTGGCCAGAAATAGCAGCGAATCAGGATACTGGGAGAAATTTAGAACTCAGCAGAGGAGGACAAAGGGTTTGATTAGGGTAGGGAAAATGGAGTACGAGAAGAAGCTTGCAGGGAACATTAAGACGGATTGCAAAAGTTTTTATAGATATGTAAAGAGAAAAAGGTTAGTAAAGACAAATATAGGTCCCCTGCAGTCAGAATCAGGGGAAGTCATAACGGGGAACAAGGAAATGGCGGAACAATTGAACAAGTACTTTGGTTCGGTATTCACTAAGGAGGACACTAACAACATTCCGGATATAAGAAGGGTCAGAGGGTCTAGTAAGGAGGAGGAACTGAGGGAAATCCTTATTAGTCGGGAAATTGTGTTGGGGAAATTGATGGGATTGAAGGCCGATAAATCTCCAGGGCCTGATGGACTGGATCCCAGAGTACTTAAGGAGGTGGCCTTGGAAATAGCGGATGCATTGACAGTCATTTTCCAACATTCCATTGACTCTGGATCAGTTCCTATCGAGTGGAGGGTAGCCAATGTAACCCCACTTTTTAAAAAATGAGGGAGAGAGAAAACAGGGAATTATAGGCCGGTCAGCCTGACATCGGTAGTGGGTAAGATGATGGAATCAATTATTAAGGATGTCATAGCAGCGCATTTGGAAAGAGGTGACATGATAGGTCCAAGTCAGCATGGATTTGTGAAAGGGAAATCATGCTTGACAAATCTTCTGGAATTTTTTGAAGATGTTTCCAGTAGAGTGGACAAGGGAGAACCATTTGATGTGGTATATTTGGACTTTCAGAAGGCTTTCGACAAGGTTCCACACAAGAGATTAATGTGCAAAGTTAAAGCACATGGGATTGGGGGTAGTGTGCTGACATGGATTGAGAAATGGTTGTCAGACAGGAAGCAAAGAGTAGGAGTAAATGGGTACTTTTCAGAATGGCACACGGTGAGTAGTGGGGTACCGCAAGGTTCTGTGCTGGGGCCCCAGCTGTTTACACTGTATATTAATGATTTAGACGAGGAGATTAAATGTAGTATCTCCAAATTTGCGGGTGACACTAAGTTAGGTGGCAGTGTGAGCTGCGAGGAGGATGCTATGAAGCTGCAGAGCGACTTGGATAGGTTAGGTGAGTGGGCAAATGCATGGCAGATGAAGTATAATGTGGATAAATGTGAGGTTGTCCACTTTGGTGGTAAAAACAGAGAGACTGACTATTATCTGAATGGTGACAGATTAGGAAAAGGGGAGGGGCAACGAGACCTGGGTGTCATGGTACATCAGTCATTGAAGTTTGGCATGCAGGTACAGCAGGCGGTTAAGAAAGCAAATGGCATGTTGGCCTTCATAGCGAGGGGATTTGAGTACAAGGGCAGGGAGGTGTTGCTACAGTTGTACAGGGCCTTGGTGAGGCCACACCTGGAGTATTGTGTACAGTTTTGGTCTCCTAACCTGAGGAAGGACATTCTTGTTATTGAGGGAGTGCAGCGAAGGTTCACCAGACTGATTCCCGGGATGGCGGGACTGACCTATCAAGAAAGACTAAATCAACTGGGCTTGTATTCACTGGAGTTCAGAAGAATGAGAGGGGACCTTATAGAAACGTTTAAAATTATGATGGGTTTAGACAGGTTAGATGCAGGAAGAATGTTCACAATGTTGGGGAAGTCCAGAACCAGGGGTCACAGTCTAAGGATAAGGGGTAAGGCATTTAGGACCGAGATGAGGAGAAACTTCTTCACCCAGAGAGTGGTGAACCTGTGGAATTCCCTACCACAGAAAGTTGTTGAGGCCAATTCACTAAATATATTCAAAAAGGAGTTAGATGTAGTCCTTACTACTAGGGGGATCAAGGGGTATGGCAAGAAAGCAGGAATGGGGTACTGAAGTTGCATGTTCAGCCATGAGCTCATTGAATGGCGGTGCAGGCTAGAAGGGCCGAATGGCCTACTCCTGCACCTATTTTCTATGTTTCTATGTTTCAGTCACTGTGGGCAGTCCGGACAGGCCTGAGGCACCGCAAACAGCAGACACTCAAGCCAGCGCCCAACAACCGGAGCCCCAACTCAGGTGCTCTACAAGGTAAACCACCAGAGAGACTCAACCTGTGATCCCAATAAGACTTTGGGGGGGGAGGTGATGTCATGTATTCAACCAGCATTCTAACCCATGTATAAACTGACCTAAGTTGTACACCGTGAGAACACTGACCACTAGGTGGGAGACACTCCTAACCTGGACCTTCAGGTATAAAAGGGGAAACTCCACCCACCTTCATCACTGGAGTGTTAAGGAATAAAGGACAGGTCACAGACTGACCTCTCTCAAGCATGGGCCTCGTGTGCATTTATACTGTATAGTAAGGACGTATCAGTTTGGTGGCCAGGGATAGATGCAGACCTGGAACTTTGTGTTCGCAGGTGCATCACATGTGCTCAGCTGGGCAACGAACCTAGGGAAACCCCCCTTAGCCCCTGGTCCTAGCCCGCCAAGCCATGGTCACGCATCCATGTGGACTACACAGGTCCTTTCATGGGAAAAATGTTTTTGGTTGTAGTGGACGCCTACTCCAAATGGATTGAGTGTGCCATTTTAAATTCAAGCACATCCTCTGCCACGGTAGAAATTCTACGGGCAATGTTCGCCGCCCATGGTCTACCGGATGTCTTGGTCAGCGGCAATGGCCCGTGCTTCACAAGCACTGAATTCCAGGACTTCATGGCAGGCAATGGAATCAACCATGTCAGAACGGCACCGTTCAAGCCGGCCTCAAACGGTGAGGCGGAATGAGCAGTGCAGATAATCAAACAGGGAATGCTCAGAATCCAAGGGGGTTCCCTACAAAGCCGCTTATCACGCCTCCTGTTGGCCAATAGATCCCGACCACACTCGCTCACAGGGGTTCTACTCGCAGAGCTGCTAATGAAAAAGACGCTCAAAACCAGGTTATCCCTTATACACACCACTATGAAAGAAATTGTTGAGAGCAGGCATCAGTCACAATGTGACTACCATGACAGGAATGCGAGGGCGCGATGTATTGATGTCAATGACCCTGTTTTTGTCCTTAATTACGCTGCAGGGCCCAGATGGCTCGCAGGCACTGTGATTGCCAAAGAGGGGAATAGAATTTTGGTAGTTAAATTTACCAATGGACAAATCTGCTGCAAACACATGAATCAAACTAAAAGGTGGTTCAGCAACCCCATAGAAGAAGCAGAGGAAGAACACGACGTAGAGTTTACTCCACCACAGGTGACCGAACACCGCAACCAAGTGGAGGAGAGCCCAGTCACTGTGGGCAGTCCGGACAGGCCTGAGGCACCGCAAACAGCAGACACTCAGGCCAGCGCCCAACAACCGGAGCCCCAACTCAGGCGCTCTACAAGGGAGCGTAAACCACCAGAGAGACTTAACCTGTGATCCCAATAAGACTTTGTGGGGAGGTGATGTCATGTATTCAACTATCTTTGTAACCCATGTATAAGCTGACCTAAGTTGTATACCTTGAGAACATAGACCACAAAGGGGTGAACTTGTGGGAGACACTCCTAACCTGGACTTTCAGATATAAAAGGGGAAGCTCCACCCACCTTCATCACTTGAGGTCTTGGGAATAAAAGTAACTGGTCACAGAGTGACCTTCTCTCAAGTATGGGCCTCGTGTGCATTTATACTGTATAGTAAGGACATATCAGAAAGGACATGCGAATTCTGTGTTTTTGAAATGGCAAGGAAGTTTAAGAGCTTCTGGACTGCACCGCATGTTACTCCCACCCATTTTATAAAAACCATCTTCGAACACAGTTCCTGTATATAAGGCAGTTTGTGTTTGGGGCGAGGGAATGTCGCTTACTCACAGGTATCATTCGATTTAAAATAAACTTTCGCGCTCGGTGAATTTTCATCCCCATATTCGGTAAAAATGGAAGATTCAAAATGTCAGTGCCAACAGTATCCGTATGCAATCAGGAAGATAAACTCTTATTAAGAGAATTGAAGACAGGGGCAGTAAAGCAAATAGGGACAGTTTGTGTTTTAGTTTTCTACAGCTTTTATGCAAAATAAGATAAAGGAACTGGATCACATATATTAAAATATTACGGTCAAGAAGGATTCTCAAAATGTATTGCAATTTTGAATAGGTGGCAGAGGGAGACCACAAGCGGCCATCATGTAACATTAGGTAGAGTCCCAATGACACATATGACATTACACTCACAGTGTTACCCACAGGCCCACTACTATTAGAATGTTGAGCCCATACACCATATATAATGGACACATATCTGTACAAATATATAGTAATTAATCAAAATTGTCAGTCCTTCAGAGTTGATATCAATGAGAGCATACTGGTTATCAGAAATAAAAATTGAATAAAAGTACCTTTTAAATGGCACCAAAGGATGACCAAGAAATTGATAAAGAGAAAAGAGAATAGGAGAGTAAACTAGCAAGACACATAAAAGCAGATAGTAAAAGCTTCTATAGATATGTAAAAAAGAAGGGATTAGCAAAAGTAAATGTGGGTCCCTTAGAGGCAGAGATAGGAGAAATTATAATGGGGAATAAGAAAATTGCAGAGACGTTAAACAAATACTTTGTATCTGTCTTCACAGTAGAAGACACAAAAAACACTCCGGAGGGTCAAGCAAGAATGAGCAACTTAAAGAAATTAGTATTAGTAAAGAAATAGTACCGGAGAAATTAATGGGACTAATATTTGAAAAATCCCTTAGATCTGATGACCTACATCCTCAGATTTAAAAGAAGTGGCTACAGAGATAGTGGATATATTGGTTTTGATCTTCCACAATTCCCTAGGTTCTAGAACAATCCCTGTGGATTGGAAGGTAGCAAATGTAACCCCACTATTCAAGAAAGGAGGGAGAGAGAAAACAGGGAACTACAGGCCAGTTAACCTGACATCATTAGTAGCAAAAATGCTAGAATCTATTATTAGGGATGTGGTAATAGGGTACCTAGAAAATTATAATATGATTGGGCAGAATCAACATGGATTTATGAAAGGGAAATCCTGTTTGACAAATCTGTTAGAGTTTTTTCAGGTTGTAACTATCAGGGTAGATAAGGGGGAACCAGTGGATGTGGTTTATCTGGATTTTAAAAAGCATTCGATAAGGTGCCACACAAGGGGTTATTACACAAAAGTAGGGCTCATGCGATTGGGGGCAATATATTAGCATGAATTGAGGATTGGTTAATGGACAGAAAACAGAGAGTATGAATAAACAGGTCATTTTTGGGTTGGCAGACTGTAACTAGTGGGGTACCACAAGGATCAGTGCTTGGGCCTCAGCTATTTACAATCTATATCAATGACTCAGATGAGGGGACTGAGTGAATTATATCCAATTTTGCTGACGATACAAAGTTAGGTGGGAAAGTAAGCTGTGAGGAGGATGCAAAGATGCTGCAAATGGATATAGGCATGTAAACTGAGTGGGCTGTAACATGGCAAATGGAATATAATGTGGAGAAATGTTATCCACTTTGGTGAGAGATTGGGAAATGTTGGTATTCAGAGGGACCTGTGTGTCTTTGTAAACAAATCACAGAAAGTTAACATGCAGGTACAGCAAGCAATTAGGAAGGCAACAATAACAACAACTTTTTAAAATATAGCACCTTTAACGTCCCAAGGCGCTTCACAGGAGTATTACAAGACAAAAAATTTAACACTGAACCACATAAGGAGAAATTAGGACAGGCGACCAAAAGCTTAGTCAAAGAGGTAGGTTTAATGAGCATCTTAAAGGAGGAAAGAGAGTTAGAGAGGCGGAGAGGTTTAGGCAGGGAATTCCAGAGCTTGGGGCCGAGGCAACAGAATGCACGGCCACCAATGGTTAAGGGATGCTCAAGAAGGAAGAATTAGAGGAACACAGAGATCTCAGGGGGTTGTGGGGCTGAAGGAGATTACAGAGATATGGAGGGGCAATGCCATGGAGGGATATGAAAACAAGGATGAGAATTGTTTTAAAAAATTTGTTCATGGGATGTGGGCGTCATTTGCAAAGCCAACATTTATTGTCCATCCCTAATTGCCATTAAGAAGATGGTGGTGAATCGCCTCCTTGAACTGCTGCAGTCCATTTGATGAAGGTACTCCCACAGTACTATTAGGGAGGGAGTTCCAGGATTTTGACCCAGCGACGATGAAGAAACAGTGATATACTTCCAAGTCAGGATTATGTGTGACTTGGAGGGGAACGTGGAGGTGGTGGTATTCCCATGCCCCTGCTGCCCTGGGAGGTAAAGGTCACTGATTTGGGAGGTGCTGCCGAAGGAGCTTTGGTGAGTTGCTGCAGTGCATCTTGTAGATGGTACACACTGCAGCCACGGTACGCTGGTGGTGGAGGGAGTGAATGTTTAAGGGGGTGGATGGGGTGCCAATCAAACGGGCTGCTTTATCCTGGATGGTGTTGAGCTTCTTGTTGTTGGAGCTGCACTCATCCAGGCAAGTGGAGAATATTCCATCACACTCTGCTCTTGTTGCCACAGTATTTATGTGGCTGGTCCAGTTAGGTTTCTTGGCAATGGTGACTCCCAGGATGTTGATGGCGGGAGATTCAGCGATGGTAATGCCATTGAATGCCAAGGGGCAGAGGTTAGACTGTCTCTTGTTGGAGATAGTCAATGTTTGGCACTTGTGTAGCGTGAATGTTACGCCACTTATCAGCTCAAGCTTGAATGTCATCTAGGTCTTTACTAGCGGTTCCATTACAGACCCAATCCACGTCCGGACCGGGGTCAAACATAGAAACATAGAAACATAGAAAATAGGTGCAGGAGTAGGCCATTCGGCCCTTCTAGCCTGCACCGCCATTCAATGAGTTCATGGCTGAACATTCAACTTCAGTACCCCATTCCTGCTTTCTCGCCATACCCCTTGATCCCCCTAGCAGTAAGGACCTCATCTAACTCCTTTTTGAATATATTTAGTGAATTGGCCTCAACAACTTTCTGTGGTAGAGAATTCCACAGGTTCACCACTCTCTGGGTGAAGAAGTTCCTCCGCATCTCGGTCCTAAATGGCTTACCCCTTATCCTTAGACTGTGACCCCTGGTTCTGGACTTCCCCAACATTGGGAACATTCTTCCTGCATCTAACCTGTCTAACCCCGTCAGAATTTTATATGTTTCTATGAGGTCCCCTCTCATTCTTCTGAACTCCAGTGAATACAAGCCCAGTTGATCCAGTCTTTCTTGATAGGTCAGTCCCGCCATCCCGGGAATCAGTCTGGTGAACCTTCGCTGCACTCCCTCAATAGCAAGAATGTCCTTCCTCAGGTTAGGAGACCAAAACTGTACACAATACTCCAGGTGTGGCCTCACCAATGCCCTGTACAACTGTAGCAACACCTCCCTGCCCCTGTACTCAAATCCCCTTGCTATGAAGGCCAACATGCCATTTGCTTTCTTAACCGCCTGCTGCACCTGCATGCCAACCTTCAATGACTGATGTACCATGACACCCAGGTCTCTTTGCACCTCCCCTTTTCCTAATCTGTCACCATTCAGATAATAGTCTGTCTCTCTGTTTTTACCACCAAAGTGGATAACCTCACATTTATCCACATTATACTTCATCTGCCATGCATTTGCCCACTCACCTAACCTATCCAAGTCGCTCTGCAGCCTCACAGCATCCTCCTCGCAGCTCACACTGCCACCCAACTTAGTGTCATCCGCAAATTTGGAGATACTACATTTAATCCCCTCATCTAAATCATTAATGTTCATCTAAAACAGGACTGCGTCATCGCTCCAACCCTCTTCTCAATCTTACTCGCTGCCATGCTCCACCTCACAGTCAACAAGCTCCCTACTGGAACTAAACTACAGAATTAGTGGGAAGCTGTTTAACTTACGCCAACTCCAGGCCAGGTCCAAGATCACCCCAACCTCTGTCGTTGACGCCTGCGTCTGCGCACATTCTGAGGCTGTACTCCAGGATATAGTCGATGTATTCACCGAGGCATATGAAAGCATGGGCCTTACGCTTAACATCCGTAAGACAAAGGTCCTCCATCAGTCTGTCCTTGCTGCACAGCACTACCCCCCCAGTCATCAAGAGTCACGGAGCAGCCCTCGACAACGTGGACCACTTCCCATATCTTGGAAACCTTTTATCAACAAAGGCAGACATTGATGCGGAGATTCAACATCACCTCCAGTGCGCCAGTGCAATCTTTGGCCGCCTGAGGAAAAGAGTGTTCAAAGACCAGGCCCTCAAATCTACCACCAAGTTCATGGTCTACAAGGCTATATTAATACCCACCCTCCTGTATGGATCAGAGGCATGGACGATGTACAGAAGACACCTCAAGTCGCTGGCGATATATCACCAATGATATCTCCACAAGATCCTGAAAATCCCCTGGGAGGACAGGCGCACCAACATCAGTGTCCTCGCCCAGGCTAATATCCCCAGCATTGAAGCACTGACCACACTCGATCAGCTTCGCTGGGCAGGCCACATTGTTCGCATGCCAGACACGAGACTCCCTAAGCAATTGCTCTATGTGGAGCTCCTTTACAGCGGAAACATTACAAGGACACCCTCAAAGCCTCCCTGGTAAAGTGTGACATCACCACTGACACCTGGGAGTCCCTGGTCAAAGACTGCCCTAGGTGGAGAAAGTGCACCCGGGAGGGTGTTGAGCTCTTCGAATCTCAACGCCGCGTGTGTGAAGAGGTCAGGTGCAGGCAGCGGAAGGAGCGCACGATAAATCAGTCCTGATACGTCCTTACTATGCAGTATAAATGCACACGAGGCCCATGCTTGAGAGAAGGTCAGTCTGTGACCTGTCCTTTATTCCTTAGCACTCAAGTGATGAAGGTGGGTGGAGCTTCCCCTTTTATACCTGAAGGTCCAGGTTAGGAGTGTCTCCCACCTAGTGGTCATTGTTCTCACAGTGTACAACTTAGGTCAGATTATACATGGGTTACAATGCTGGTTGAATACATGACATCACCTCCCCCTTAAAAGTCTTATTGGGATCACAGGTTGAGTCTCTCTGGTGGTTTACGCTCTCTTGTAGAGCGCCTGAGTTGGGGCTCCAGTTGTTGGGCCCTGGCCTGAGTGTCTGCTGTTTGCAGTGCCTCAGGCCTATCCAGACTGCCCACAGCGATTGGGCTCTCCTCCCTTTGGTTCCGATGTGCGGTCACCTGTGGTGGAGTTAACTCTACATCGTGTTCTTCCTCTGCTTCTTCTATGGGATTGCTGAACCTCCTTTTTGTTTGATCCACGTGTTTGCGGCAGATTTGTCCATTGGCAAGTTTAACTACCAGAATCCTATTTCCCTCTTTGGCAATCACAGTGCCTGAGAGCCATTTGGGCCCTGCAGTGTAGTTGAGGACAAAAACAGGATCATTTACATCAATACATCTCACCTTCGTATTCCTGTTATGGTAATCATATTGTGGCTGGCGCCTGCTCTCGACAATTTCTTTCATGGTGGGGTGTATAAGGGATAGCCGGGTTTTGAGCGTCCTTTTCATTAGCAGCTCTGCGGGTGGAACCCCTGTGAGCGAGTGTGGTCGGGATTTATAGGCCAACAGGAGACGTGATAAGTGCCTTTGTAGGGAACCCCCTTGGATTCTGAGCATCCCCTGTTTGATTATCTGCACTGCTCGTTCTGCCTGGCTGTTTGAGGCCGGCTTGAACGGTGCCATTCTGACATGGTTAATTCCATTGCCTGCCATGAAGTCCTGGAATTCAGTGCTTGTGAAGCACAGGCCATTGTCGCTGACCAAAACGTCCGGTAGACCGTGGGCGGCGAACATTGCCCGTAGACTTTCTACTGTGGCAGAGGATGTGCTTGAATTTAAAATGTCACACTCGATCCATTTGGAGTAGGCGTCTACTACAACCAAAAACATTTTCCCCATGAAAGGACTTGCGTAGTCCACATGGATGCGTGACCAAGGCTTGGCGGGCCATGGCCAGGGGCTAAGTGGGGCTTCCCTTGGCGCATTGCCCAGCTGGGCACACGTGTTGCACCTGCGAACACAAAGTTCCAGATCTGCGTCTATCCCTGGTCACCAAACGTGTGACCTGGCAATTGCTTTCATCATGACAATGCCCGGGTGCTCATTGTGGAGTTCTCTGATGAACACCTCTCTGCCCATCTGGGGCATGACTACGCGGTTTCCCCACAGTAGGCAATCGGCCTGAATCGAGAGTTCATCCCTGCGCCCATTCAGGACACATTTCTTGACTAGAGACAGTAGCGGGTCTCTATTTGTCCAGACTTTAATCTGACGGGCTGTCACGGGTGAGCCTTCGCTTCCGAAAGCTTCAACAGCCATGACCATCTCAGCACATGCTCGGTAGCCCCCCTCAATGGTGGTTAGTGGAAGCCTGCTGAGTGCATCGGCGCAGTTTTCAGTGCCCGGTCTGTGCCGAATTGTATAGTCATAGGCGGCTAACGTGAGTGCCCACCTCTGTATGCGGGCCGATGCGTTTGCATTTATGGCCTTGTTGTCGGCCAAAAGGGACGTTAGGGGTTTGTGATCTGTCTCCAGCTCAAATTTCCTGCCAAACAGGTACTGGTGCATTTTCTTTACCGCATATACACATGCGAGCGCCTCCTTTTCTACCATCCCGTAGCCCCTTTCTGCCCGGGACAGACTTCTGGAGGCATAAGCTACTGGCTGTAACTGACTCTTGACATTGACATGCTGCAACACACACCCGACACCATAGGACCCCGCATCGCACGTTAACATAAGTTTCTTACATGGGTCATATAGTGTTAACAGATTGTTGGAACATAACAAATTGCGTGCTCTATTAAAAGCCCTTTCCTGGCTGTCCCCCCAGACCCATTCACGATCTTTGCGTAGGAGCACGTGTTGCGGCTCTAGCAGCGTACTCAATTTGGGAAGAAAGTTACCAAAATAGTTCAGGAGCCCCAGGAACGAACGCAGCTCCGTCGTGTTATGGGGTCTGTGTGCTCTCTGGATCGCTTCCGTCTTGGATGCAGTAGGGCTGATCCCGTCTGCTGCTACCCTCATCCCCAGGAATTCTACCTCTGGTGCTCGGAAGACGCACTTCGCCTTTTTCAGTCGCAGCCCTACCTGGTCCAGTCTGCGTAGCACCTCCTCCAGGTTGTGGAGGTGTTCTTCAGTATCGTAACCTGTGATAAGGATGTCGTCCTGAAAAACCAATATCCCTGGAATTGACTTGAGGAGGCTTTCCATATTTCGTTGGAAGATCGCGGCGACCGAGCGAATCCCGAACGGACATCTGTTGTACTCAAACAACCCCTTGTGTGTCGTGATGGTGGTCAGCTTCTTCGACTCACTCGCCAGCTCCTGGGTCATGTAAGCTGAGGTCAGGTCCAATTTTGAAAAAAGTTTGCCACCGGATAGCGTCACAAAGAGGTCCTCCGCTCTCGGTAGCGGGTACTGGTCTTGGAGTGACAACCGATTGATGGTGGCCTTGTAATCACCACATATCCTGACCGACCCATCCGCCTTGAGCACTGGCACGATCGGGCTCGCCCAGTCACTGAATTCGACTGGCAAGATGATGCCTTCCCTCAGCAGGCGGTCCAATTCGCCTTCTATCTTTTCCCGCATCATGTACGGCACCGCTCTGGCCTTGTGGTGTACTGGTCTGGTGTCCGGGTTTATGTGAATCACTATCTTGGCCCCCATGAAAGTGCCGATGCCGGGTTGAAATAATGAGTCAAATTTGTCCAGGATCTGTGAGCATGATACTTGCTCCACAGAGAAAATTGCATTGACATCGCCCCATTTCCAATTCATGACAGCAAGCCAATTCCTCCCCAGTAGTGTGGGACCGTCCCCTGGGACAATCCAGAGTGGCAGCCTATTCTCCGAATCTTTGTGGGTCATGACTACCGTGGCGCTGCCTAGCACTAGAATGATCTGCTTTGTGTAAGTCCGTAGCTGTGCGTCAATCGACGATAATTTTGGCCTCCTGGCCTTGGACGCCCACAACTTTTCGAACTGTTTGATACCCATCAGGGACTGGCTGGCCCCCGTGTCTAGCTCCATTGATACTGGGATGCCACTGAGGAGTACTTTCATCATTATCGGTGGTGCCTGATGTATGAACTGTATACGTGCTCCACATGAACTCGCTGAACTTCAGCTTCCAGCGATTTCCCCCAGCATTCATTTCTGCAATTTCTGCAGGTATTTTGCTCATCTCTGCAAACTCCGGCTGAGTGTGTGCCTCCACGCCTCCAACATGAGCTGCTGTTGGAAACAAAAGGTCCCTTGCCAGTCGATCGTCCCTGACTGCCCCTGTGACTGTCCTTGAGTGTGCCATTAACAGGTGTTGATGGCCCCATTACTGGCCGCATTGTCCCTTGCAATGGCGTGAATCGGCGTTCAACTTGCCATCGTTTCTGTCGAACTCCCCCTCTGGGTTCGACTACATGTTGGGGCATGCCCGATTGCCCTTGTCTGCCTGGAGAACTGTGTGCTGCTTTAACAATGTTGAATCTCTGTCCCAAACATTCCTTAACACAGTACCTCTCGTCTGTTCTGCTCGTGGCCATGCTCGCGTGGTTTAAATCCCAGTTTCTTGTCGCCATTGATACGTCCTTACTATACAGTATAAATGCACACGAGGCCCATGCTTGAGAGAAGGTCAGTCTGTGACCTGTCCTTTATTCCTTAGCACTCAAGTGATGAAGGTGGGTGGAGCTTCCCCTTTTATACCTGAAGGTCCAGGTTAGGAGTGTCTCCCACCTAGTGGTCATTGTTCTCACAGTGTACAACTTAGGTCAGATTATACATGGGTTACAATGCTGGTTGAATACATGACAAGTCCCATCCCCCATTCCCCCGACGAATGTCTGTTCCACCTGTGACAGGTTCTGTGACTCTCGTGTTGGACTGTTCAGCCACCAAAGGACTCATTTTGGGAGTGGAAGCAAGTCTTCCTTGATTCCGAGGGACTGCCTATGATGACATGTGGGCATGGACTGCTTCATTATCTGAGTTGTGAATGGCCCTGAACACTGTGCAGTCATCAGCGAACATCCCCACTTCTGACCTTATGAAGGAGGGAAGGTAATTGATGAAGCAGCTGAAGATGATTGGGCCTAGGACACTGCCCCGAGGAACTCCTGCAGCAATGTCCTGGAGCTGTAATTATTGACCTCTAACCACCACAACCATCTTCCTTTGTGCTAGGTATGCCTCCAGCCAGTGGAGAGTTTTCCCGCTGATTCCCATTGACTTCTGGTTTACTTGGGCTCCTTGATGCCACACTCACTCAAATGATGCCTTGATGTCAGGGGCAGTCACTCTCACCTCACCTCTGGAATTCAGCTCTTTTGTCCATGTTTGGACCAAGGCTGTAATAAGGTCTGGAGCCGAGTGGTCCTGGCAAAATCCAAACTGGGCATCGGTGAGCAGGTTATTTGTGAGTAAGTGCCACTTGATAGCACTGTCGATGACCCCTTCCATCACTTTGCTGATGATTGAGAGTTGACTGATGGGGCAGTAATTGGCCAGATTGGATTTGTCTTGCTTTTTGTGGATAGGACATACCTGGGCAATTTTTCACATTGTCGGAAACATGCCAGTTTTATAGCTGTACTGGAACAGCTTGGCTAGATGCGCGGATAGTTCTGGAGCACAAGTCTTCAGCACAACAGCCGGGATGCTGTCCTGGCCCATAGATTTTTCTGTATCCAGTGCGCTCAGCTGTTTCTTCATATCACGTGGAGTGAATTGAATTGGCTGTAGACTGGCTTCTGTGATGGTGGGGACCTCAGGAGGAGGCTGATATGGATCGTCCGCTCAGCACTTCTGGATGAAGATGGTTGCAAACGCTTCAGCCTTGTCTTTTGTACTTGCGTGCTGGGCTCCGCCATCATTGAGGATGGGGATATTCATGGAGCCACCTCCTCCTGTTAGTTAATGGTCCACCAGCATTCACGACTGGATGTGGCAGGAGTGCAGAGCTTTAATCTGATCCGTTGATTGCAGGATCGCGTAGCCCTGTTTATGGATGTTGTTACTGCTTTTTAGCTTGCATGTAGTTCTGTGTTACAGTTTCCCATTTCTAGGTACACCTGGTGCTGCTCCTGGCATGCTCTTCTATACTCCTCATTGAAACAGCGTTGGTCCCCTGGCTTGATGATAATGGTAGAGTGAGGGATATGTCGGGTCATGAGATTACAGATTGTGGTGGGTTTTGGCTGTGCCAAGAGCGGGTGCCTAGCTGCCTGTTGACGGCTCGGTTGAACCCGGGGGCATAATTGTCGGGCCGACCTGGCAATCAGCCGACAAAAAAAATAAGATGGCGGCCGCTGCAGAAGTCGGTAATAATGGGGGCAGAAGTGGAGGTGGGACGGACTCTCCGCTGCTGTCAGTCATCAGCGCCAGGCTGGTGACATCATCGCGCTGGCGTGACAACATGCCATTCGACACTGCCGTGTAGCCGCCGCTTTCTGGCAGTAACAGAGCTTATTGGGAGGCTGAATTTTGGCCCCAATGACTCCTATTTAAAGTGCGTGTCTATGTGTGCATGCAGCTATACATGTGGGCTCCTGAGGAGGACAGGATTATGCTCAACTCTGATGCCATTCAAGGTCTACTTCCTGGGCTCATACGTGAAGAACGAGTTGAATGAGGTATTGGAGGGCTGTCAGCATCTGTACTCCTGCAACAGTTTTCAGGAGAGGAGAGGGAAAATTGGAGGCATAAACAACAAACTAACAAATGTAATTATAATAGCAGCTTGATTCGATTGAATCAACAGATTCCTGAAACAGTTGTTGTTTAAATTCCTCTCAAACTACAACAATGTCCAATTGAGGGCCATGTCATTGATGAACAATAAGGTCAAATCTAGAAGAACTGACAATTTTGATGGCATTATTGTTATAACATATTGCGAAAACACTTTGTCCAGCAATTTGTACCATTGGGAATCATTTATCATTATTAACAATCTAATTTCATTTATTTTTGGATCACATTTTTCTTTGGTCATGAAAATTTATTTTGTAATACACAATATATCATTAATTTTATCAACTAATGCTTAAGGTCATCACCATAAGGCCGTGCTATAAATTAGTCCTTCACTAAGGTTATATTTCCACTTTGAGACCCAGAAGCATTTATAATTGCATTTTATGTAAGCACATTGCGCAGAATAATTATCACAGGATTAAGGCAGAACTCTGTACATTTTCTTTTACATACACTTACCAAGACAATACTCTTTTACATTTTACGGCATATGTTATAAAGAAACAAAAACAAAAAATATAATCCAGAGTATCTAACCTCAGAGTTTAGATGATAGCTATCAATCACTCAAGCTTTGCTCTTGCAGTTTGAGGCATTCTGTGATCCTTTCAATTGGATTAAAGTGTTATCATTGCTTCCAGTTATCCATCTTACTCTATAGAACAGAAAATAGATGAGCCCATCCCTACAGACTGACTATTGCCACTTCTAGAGTTATATAGCGATGTATGAGAGAGGATCAATTACACCAGAAAAATACCACTGATTGTTTTAGATTATTCAAAAGGAAGCATGGATTTAAAAGTAACTGTATGCCTGGTGCCTTATCCAAGATAATTCTCGTTGCTCTCTGAAGATGGAGCTATAACTCATATAGGTAACTGATCTGCAAAAGATGGATGGAGTTGATTTTCTTTATCAATAACCACATAGATTGAAACTGGATTTCCAATTGTTTTTATTAATGATAATTCATTCATTAAAAATATTAGGTCAGACATTAAAGAAACAGGTTCTTCAACATACAAAGTCATGAAAAAAGCTTGTATATTCCGCTTGAAAAATTGCTAATGAAAAATTCAGCTTTGAAACATTCTTCAGCGTCACCATATGAATTAATTCTTATACAAAACCTACTCAAATTTAACAGGTTTCAGAACATATATGAAAATCATATTACAGAAGACATCTAGAAAAGGTGAATTGTTTTTGGAGTCCTTTTGCTTCTGCTACTCTGTCTGCATTAGTGGCAAAGTGTATGTTTAGAGTGTATACAGTAAAATCATTTTCTTCAAAAGGTCTCTACTTCCAGCTTCAAGAATTGAGCAACCAATTCCGCTACAAAAGAAAACTGAATGGCTGTGAATGTTATTACACATAGGATACAACATAAAATTTATCTCAGCTTCTGAAGTTTCTATTACAGTGGAAATCTCGTAAGATATTGCCAGAATGTGAAGAAACTGATTAAAAATGATGATGTATGATCGCAACAGTTTTGCCCTCCTATTGCACTACACAGATAGGGATTAAAAAGGTAGTTTTAAGTACACAGTATAAAATGACTTGCTATATTAACTGATATCTGGATTGAAAATGTGCTGCATAATACAAGCAAACAAATATCGGCCAAGAAATCCATGGCGTAAAATCTGTGGTATTGGACCGGTCGCCTGTTATACGCAACGCCTGATAGTCTGTTCCGTTGACAATGAAACACCCTCTTGACATATTATTTACCAGTGTGCAATGTGGTAACCTCTGGTGTACGTGCACGTGAGTTTACCCAGTCACAGTGTCACTTGTTCAAGGGACTATCTGCTGCTGCTGGCTGCACCATGGGACCAGGTTTCCAACCCTCCAGGATTGTCCTGGAGTCTCCAGGAATTAAAGATTAATCTGGAGGACACTGTTGCGAGGAACCTAGGTTAAAAATCATTGATGTATTAAAAAAAATTGTGTTTTTAACATTTTCTTTGAACATTTTTACTTATTAATTATAAAAATATTTGAGATGGGGGGAAAGGGCTGTTTGACTGCACGAAGCGGTTGGAGTCGGGAGGTCATGTGATGAAACCTTCAGGAATATATCCAACTCTAGGTTTCATTCAACTGTTCTCATTATCCTCTAGAGTTGAGAAAAATAACTTGTTTGGCAGAAATGCCAGAAGTCAAACAATATTTAATGGCTCTGTCTAATAAGCTTACATTTCTTGGCTCATTTTGTTCTTGTATTTTCTTCCATCCTGAAGGCACTGATTCTTGCTGGTTCTCAGGTCACCAGCAGCCCTCTGAACTAGCCATTCCTTATGTATGATCCTAGAAAGTGAGGGCAGGATTGTCCTCTGCTACACTGCCCCCAATTGGGTGGTATGATATTACAGTAGAAAATGAAGGAAAAGATAGGAAGTGAGGCCTCCCCTTTAACACTGCTGACCTGCACTTTTCTCCCTCCTCCACTGTGGGCAAGAAGCTCACCTGGGCCCAGACTGCCCAGCCGCATGTGGGGAGGCAAGGCCCATAGCCACTCGATTTCTCTACTGGCCTCCTTGCTGGTGACCCCAGGAACACACCAGGAAAGGGCCGGAAGTAGGACCTGGGCATTGTGGCAATCTCCCTCACAGAATCTTGGAGGGAGAGGGCCCAGGAGCAGGCTTCTCTCGCTCCCTGAAAACCCTTTATCTTCTCTTCCTGGCCAATTAGGCTCATGGAGAGCATTTACAAAACAAAAAGATTCAGAGCTCTTCTTCCCTTTAAGGTGCCTCCTCCTCTTGTGGTACTGCAGCAACGGGCCCCCTCTTGGTGGGCGGGGAGCCTGCCCTGCCTGCAAACTAAGCGCTAACCCAGGAAAAAAACACTGGGCTCACGGCAGGATCGGGGCAGTGGGCAAATGTACTGCCTCGATCTTCCTCTGGCAGCAAACCCACCTTAAACCCACCCTGATTCTGTCATCATCACCTGACATCTACACATTCACTTTCCAGCAGGCATGACACGGTGACAACTCAGAACATGAACCCTGTCTGGGTTTTTCCCTCCCTTGTCCACTGTAGCTAATTGTGTCCCAACTGGTGACCCCAGTTGAAATGAGGTAACTTAGCACAGGCCAGTGATTGAATAAAAAGCTATCCTTAGTAAAATTAACACAGACCTCACTCGTTGTGAGGATGTGCCTGAGCAAATTATAAAATGTAAAATTATTTTACAGTTGGAAAAAAATCACCCAAGAACAAAGAGGCTCACAACCGAATGGACCCAAGTCCAAGCGCTAACTGAACTGAGTCACCCCTCAACACTGCCACAATCTTCTACAATACCGTCTATAAGAGTAAAGTAGGGGTGCATTACATTTTTTGTAAAATAACTAACGTTAGCAACCCATTTTGAAAACAGTGTTAATGTGAGATTATATTTAACAATTCATTCAGCCAAACACACAATTTTTTAATTGGGTCTATTTATTGTTTAAATGCCACATCAACTGTGGGGTATCCAGTTGGGTCCATTCATTCAAGTGTCACCAAAGTGTGAACTTTGTGGAATCCTCTACTTCTAGATAAAAGAAGCAAAATGTGTACAATATTTGATAAAGATGGATTGAAAGATAGGGAGGGGGAAGGAAACTTACAACGTTTTCAGTCTCGTTATGTTCTGTAAACTTATTGACCATTGGTGTATTTTTGTAAAATGTGTTCCCACTATCTGAAAATTAAATTCTCTTGTATTCCAGTGATCAAACTTGGATAATACTGTTGGAAGATTCTTAGTCCTACTAACAGCAGGCACTCTTTTCTAGTTATTAACTAAAGGCAACAATTTATTGCCAGACATTTTACTGTGGATTATTAAATGGACACACTAATGGGTGCATTGTAGCATTGCAAATCAATACAAGCTTTTCATTGTGATAGGCTAGTCTAACGTAACCGATGAAATTGTGTGACGGTTGTAGTTTCAGCATTCTTTCTAGTCATTTAGTGCTCTATTTATTTTTTCATTATGTTTAGACACAATAGTGTGGTTCTGTGCTATTTATTTTGTTTTTCTCTTCTATTTAAAATGCATTCTCCACTTTCCACTTTTCGATTTCCTCACAACACATTGCCCAACCGTGCCGAGAGATCACCGACTCACATGTCTCTAGAAATGCCTCTCAAGCTGAGGAGAGCGACATGGAGTGACCGCTCCCACCTCCACCGCCCCCGAAATAAAGACCTATCTTCCCTCCTCCTGTCTGATACAAAGAAACATTTGATCTTCACTCTCCATGTCTTCCTGGCAACAGGATTTTGAACTCACTGCATGGGACAAACCCATGTCCTAATTTACCGTCTTATCTCTCCTCTTGAAAGGTAAATGGAAATGCCCAATTTGTTCCCTTTATTGTAATGACTGTATGGTGATCTTTTCAATTTTAGTTTAGGTAGTTGAACAGCTTTTGTTTGGAAATTCATAACCGTTACCCTGAATTACCCATTAAAACTGCAGCGATGGACACTAATATTAAAGTTTGAAAGAAATGACTACTGAGCAATTATATTTTAGGGTGGATCAAAAGCATCCCACATTATGTTATTAGTTCTGCTTTAATTAGTACTCAAAGTGACTGCTGCAGCTTGCCTTAAGTATTACAGTTGCTCTGTTTACACCACGCCTTACAGCAGGATAACTGAGATTGTCAGACTCTGAGTTATAAACCTGTACCATTTTAAGCTGCTAGAGTGTTAGCAAGGTGAGGTCACACAACCATTTACACTAATTCCATTAATAGAATCTGTCAACAGATAACTGCAAGGTCTAATGCTATACTTATTTTGAGCAGCAAGTTATATAAGTTTTGGATCATATTGGCATGAAGCCCTGACTTCAAGATGGGTTTTTGGTATTGGTATAATTCTAGACTGTGCACGCTACTAAGTGGTTATGTTACAGGTTTTAATTCATTATGGCTTTATTTAAAGTATAAATTCTATGTCATAAACAGAGTAATAAAAATAATTCTACAGCAATGTTGACAGCATGTGCAAAGCAGACAAGATTCCAGTAATTTATCTGTATATATTAAACAGAAAAAGCTATAGCAAGAAACTAAATTACAACAGATTACAATGTCAGTCTTTTGTAGAAAAAGTCCAATACTTCGATGAAGACTTGAAAATGGAATATATTGTGTAGATATTTTTTGTTGTCATTCCAGATCCTGATTTCAAAAAGAAAGTTACTGGCTTTAAACCTTCTGCAGTTTCGTGGAATTTTGATAATAGCCATCTCTTATGTGCTATAAGCTGCTTCATTCTATTTAACTCAATCTCATTTTTTCATACTCTCTTCAATTATTGTTTGGGTCACTTGGATGTGGGCACTGATTTATTTTCTCCAGTCTGTTCAATCCCTATCTCTGCTTGGCCACTTGAGTCTTATGTGGAGAAAAAGACAATTACAAATAAAATAAAATCACGCACAGATCTCTTCCCTTGTTACTTCAAAAGGATATCGCAAATTTCACTCAAGAATATGAGGTGCTGCCCAATATAATCTGGAAAGCATTGATTATTATAAGAGCTCTCAGTAAAGATCTCAGATCAAGTGGCAGCAGGGCTTTTGGGCTCTTAGACATCTCACATTACAGTCGTTTTTATGGAGCTTAAGCTTCAAGATGCTTTACTTCAGTTTCTGGTGATAGAATGGATTCATTTTCTGCAATGTTGGGATGCTCACTATTTTGATACACAGTCAATTCCTTCACCTCATCTTCTGCATCAATGACCATCTACATCTGAGAATTCTTGTCAACTTCCTTAGCTTCATCTTGGTTCAGTGTATTTTGTTCCTTCTCCTTTTCAGAAAAATCAATTAGTATTTCAGTGTCTGTTGTGCATATAGTACTCGTTTCTTGAACTCCCTCTTTGGGCAACATTGGAACACTCTCAGAAACAGCATTAGACTCAGTGCTGTCAATGCAAGGCTCATTTTCCAAACATTTATTTATTTTTAGTGGGATGTCCTCCTTTTTAAGTTCTGCAGCCTTCTCATCCTGACCTTCCACAAGTTCATTAATTGTTGTTGGCAAGTCTTCTTCTGACTCCTGGTCTTGCTCACGCTGGCCTTCCACAAGTTCATTAACTGTTATCGGTGAGCCTTTGGGTTCATTATCTTCCTCACCCTGTCCTTCCACAAGTTCCTCATCTGCTGATGGTGAGCCTTTGGGTTCATTATCTTCCTCACCCTGTCCTTCCACAAGTTCCTCATCTGCTGATGGTAACCGTTTGGGTTCATTATCTTCCTCATGCTGGCCATCCACAAGTTCATCAACTGCTGATGGTAAGCGTTTGGGTTCATTATCTTCCTCATGCTGGCCTTCCACAAGTTCCTCAACTGATACCGTCAAGTTTTTTACATTAGGTTCCTTATTTTCCTCACTCTGACCTTCCACCAGTTCAACTGCTGATGATACGTCTTCTTTTGTTTCATCTAGGTCCTTCAAATGTTCATCCACTTTTGGACTAGATTCTGTGTGCACTTCAATGTGGCTTTCATCATTTGTTTTGGACAGCAATGCTTCCTGATTCTCAGAACTCTCTTCAACTGGCACTATTGCCACTGTTAACAGATCATGTATTTCTTTTAAACTATCAGAAGCTGGAGGAGTTATCCTTTCTTTCTGTTTTTCAGCTTCTTGACTGTTCTGGCATTCATTTCTTGGTGCATTCTCATTACTGTTTTTGTTATCTAATTTGATTGGTGTTTCAGCTTCCTGATAAGCAACTGTGGCTGAACTAATTTCCTGCACTGCGCTGTTATCTATCTCGGTTATCACTTCTCCATTCTGTTTAGAATCAACTGTACTATGAAGAATTTCATCTGCAGATTCCTCTTGAGAGACTGATGACTGTTCACATTCTCGTTTCTCAGTCAGTAAAGGATCTGGTGTAGGAGTAGAAATTTGTGAAGTCACTTTTTCTCCAGCTTCAAATCCCTCAGCATCTGACCCTACGGATGATGTTTTAGCAGGGCTTCTTGATTGAGAATCTGATGGTGTCTTTCCTTCAGTTTTATCAGTGAGGTTGTTATCGCTGTCACTAGTATAGGCCATGTTGTCTTCAAACAGATTGTGTTTCTTCAAAATCGCAGCTTCTTTTACCACTATCAAGAAAAAACAATTTGTTTTTCAAATGGGAATAAATTAAAACAATGCAGCTTACATTTCTATTAAAAATTTCATAGTGGCATAATCAGACAAAAATGAATGCCGAACCAAAGAAGGAAATATTAGCAGGGTTCACTAAAAGGTGGGTCAAAGAGATGGGTTTTAAAGAGTATCTTAAAGTAGGAGGAGTATAGAAAGGGAATTCCCGAGTGTGGGGCCAAAAGAACTGAATACACGATTGCCAATGTTGGGACAAAGGGGTGGATGCACAAGAGGCCAGAGTTGGAGGAATGGAGAGTTCTGGAGGCTGTAGGGCTGGAGGAGGTTACAAAAATAGGGTGAGGTGAGGTCATGAAGAGGATGAGAATTTTAAATTAGAGGTATTGGTGACTGGGAGCCAATGAGGTTCAGCAAAGATAGGTGAACAGAACCTGGTGATGATATGATAGGGACACCAGTTTTGGATGAGCTGAAGTTTACAAACAGTGAATTTTGGGAGGCCAGCCATGAGAGCATTGGGACAGTCAATTCTGAAGGTGACAGGTTTTAGGAGCAGGTGAGCCGAGGTCGGGATGGAGACAGGTGGTGTTACGGAAGTGGAAGTAGGCGGTCATTGTAATGGTATGGGGGTCAGAAGCTCTGCTCGGGGTTGCATAGGGTGCCAAAGTTGCAAGTAGTCTAGTTTGACCTGAGACAATGGCCAGGTAGGGGGATGGAATCGGTAGCAAGTGTATTGAGCATGTGGCGGGAGCCGAAGAGAATGGCTTCAATCTTCCCAATGTTTAACTGGAGAAAACTGATGAAAGCAGTCATCAACACCATCAGTGGAGAGGTCGAGAGAGTTGCTAGAGAGGTAGAGCTAGGTGTCACCAGGGTACATATCTTCAGATTATGTCACCAAGGGGCAACTGAGGAAGAGGACAGGACCAAAGATAGATCCTTGGGGAATTCTGGGGTAATGGTGTGGGGGTGCAAAGAGGAGCCACTGAAGATGCCCTGGCTATAATCAGATAAGTAAGAGTGGGATCAAGGGATGGCAGTTTCACTGTGCTGGACAATAAAGGAGAGGCATTGGGAGAGGATAGTGTGTTTGAATGTACAAAATAATAGAGAGATTAAACTAATGCACCATAGTCAGAGTCACAGAGGGTGTCATTTGTGACCAGTTATGTCCGTTTCAGTACTGTAGGAGACGCGGAAACCCGATTGGAGAGATTCAAATATGATGTTGCAGGAAAGATGGGCAGGGATTTGGGTGGCAACAATGCATTCAAGGATTGTGGGAGGAAAGAGAGGTTGGAGAGATTCAATGAAATTTGTATGCTCTTCTTTTGTGTCTCCTTGCCTTACTCTGCTCTCAACTTTGGGTGTTGTTGTCAGATCCTCTATTTAAGAACACACTTTAAAAGTGGCACAAAATCAAAAACAACAAAAAGGTTTAGGGAGTGAATTCCAGAGCTTAGGGTCAAGGCAGCTGAAAGAACAGCCACCAATGGTGGAGCGATTAAAATTGGGGATGTGAAAGATGACATAATTAGAGGAGCAGAGATCTCAAATCCCTCCAAGGCCTTGCCCCTACCTACCTATCTCTGTAACCTCTGGAGAGAGGGCAAAGCCATAGACGGATTTGAAAACAAGGAGGGGAATTTTAAAATGGAGGCATTGCGAGCACAGGGGTGATGGGTGAATAGGACTTGGTGCGAGTTAAGATATGGGCAGCAGAGTTTTGGATGAGCACAAGTTTATGTAGGGAGGAAGATGGGAGCCCAGCGAGGAGAGCATTGGAATAGTCAAGTCTAGAGATAACAAAGGCATAGCAGCGCATTTGGAAAATGGTGACATGATAGGTCCAAGTCAGCATGGATTTGTGAAAGGGAAATCATGCTTGACAAATCTTCTGGAATTTTTTGAGGATGTTTCCAGTAAAGTGGACAAAGGAGAACCAGTTGATGTGGTATATTTGGACTTTCAGAAGGCTTTCGACAAGGTCCCACATTAATGTGCAAAGTTAAAGCACATGGGATTGGGGGTTGTGTGCTGACGTGGATTGAGAACTGGTTGTCAGACAGGAAGCAAAGAGTAGGAGTAAATGGGTACTTTTCAGAATGGCAGGCAGTGACTAGTGGGGTACCGCAAGGTTCTGTGCTGGGGCCCCAGCTGTTTACATTGTACATTAATGATTTAGACGAGGGGATTAAATGTAGTATCTCCAAATTTGCGGATGACACTAAGTTGGGTGGCAGTGGGAGCTGCGAGGAGGATGCTATGAGGCTGCAGAGTGACTTGGATAGGTTAGGTGAGTGGGCAAATGCATGGCAGATGAAGTATAATGTGGATAAATGTGAGGTTATCCACTTTGGTGGTAAAAACAGAGAGACAGACTATTATCTGAATGGTGACAGATTAGGAAAAGGGGAGGTGCAACGAGATCTGGGTGTCATGGTACATCAGTCATTGAAGGTTGGCATGCAGGTATAGCAGGCGGTTAAGAAAGCAAATGGCATGTTGGCCTTCATAGCGAGGGGATTTGAGTACAGGGGCAGGGAGGTGTTGCTACAGTTGTACAGGACCTTGGTGAGGCCACACCTGGAGTATTGTGTACAGTTTTGGTCTCCTAACTTGAGGAAGGACATTCTTGCTATTGAGGGAGTGCAGCGAAGATTCACCAGACTGATTCCCGGGATGGTGGGACTGACCTATCAAGAAAGACTGGATCAACTGGGCTTGTATTCACTGGAGTTCAAAAGAATGAGAGGGGACCTCATAGAAACGTTTAAAATTCTGATGGGTTTAGACAGGTTAGATGCAGGAAGAATGTTCCCAATGTTGGGGAAGTCCAGAACCAGGGGTCACAGTCTAAGGATAAGGGGTAAGCCATTTAGGACCGAGATGAGGAGAAACTTCTTCACCCAGAGAGTGGTGAACCTGTGGAATTCTCTACCACAGAAAGTAGTTGAGGCCAATTCACTAAATATATTCAAAAGGGAGTTAGATGAAGTCCTTACTACTCAGGGGATCAAGGGGTATGGTGAGAAAGCAGGAAGTGGGTACTGAAGTTTCATGTTCAGCCATGAACTCATTGAATGGCGGTGCAGGCTAGAAGGGCCGAATGGCCTACTCCTGCACCTATTTTCTATGTTTCTATGTAAGAATGAGTGTTTCAGCAGCAGATGAGCTGCGGCAGGGATGGAGTTGGAAATGGAAGTTGGCGGTTTTGGTGATGGAGCGGTTATGTGGTCGGAAGCTCATCTCTGGGTCAAACACAGCACCAAGGTTGTGAACGGGGTGGCTCAGCTTCAGGCAGTGGCCGGGGAGAGGGATGGAGTTTGTGGCCAGGACCAAATCAACTGGCTTCGGTCTTCCCAATATTTAGTTGGAAGAAATTTCTGCTCATCCAATACTGGATGTCGGACAAGCAGAGTGACAAATCAGTGACAGTGGAGGGATCAAGAGAGGTGGTGGTGAGGTCATCAGCATACATGTGGAACCCGGACATGTTTTTGGATGATGTCGCCAAGGGGCGATGAGAAATAGGAGGAGGCCAAGGGATGGATCCTTGGGGTACTCCAGAGGTAATGATGCTGGAGTGGGAAGAGAATCCATTGCAGGTGGTTGTCTGGCTACGATTAGATAAGATAATGGAACCAGGCAAGTGCAGGCCCACCCAGCTGAACGACAGAGGAGAGGTATTGGAGGAGGATGGAGTGGTCAGCTGTGTCGAAGGCTGCAGGTAAATCGAGAAGGACGAAGAGGGATAGTTTACCTTTGTCACAGTCACACAGAATTTAATTTGTGACTTTGATGGGAGCCACTTGATGGGCACAGATTTGGGAGGTAACAACATGTTCAAGGACTTTGGAGAGGAAAGGGAGATTGGAGATGGGGTGGTAGTTTGCAAAGATGGAAGGTCAAGTGTGTTTTTTTTTGAAGATAGTGATTACAGCAGATTTGAAGGGGTGTGGGAGAGTACCTGAACAATGAGAACCGTTAACAATGTCAGCTAACATTGGGGCCAGGTAGGGAAGTTGGGTGGTCAGCAGTTTGGTGGGAATAGAGTCAAGGTAGCAGGAGGTGGGTCTCATGAACAAGATGAGCTTGGAAAGGGCGTGATGGGAAATGGGATTGAATCTAGAGAAAGATATGAGTTCAGGGCTAGGACAGCGGGGAACATTAGGGGAAGCGTGGCCCGCTGGGCTAGGGGTCAGGGGGGAAGTGGCAGAGGCAGCTGAACGGATAGTATCAATCTTAGAAACAAAAAGGTCCATGGACTCCTTGCACTTGTTGTTGGAAGTGAGGCTGGAGGAGGCACAGGAGGTTCATTTAAGAAAACGGTTTGTGGTGAAGAGAAGCTGGGGATTATCTTTGCATTCCAGGATGACCTATGAATAGCGAGCAGTTTTGGGAAAGGAGAGCTGGACCCGACAATGCTTTATATGGTCCAGCCAGATCAGGCGATGGATGGTTAAGTCAGTTGTCCACCATAGATATCTAAGTCTGCATCCCTTGGACTTAAGAGAACAGAGATGAGGGTCATATCAGTGGAAACGACTAAGGTGAGAGAGCGTAATGGATGTAATGGGGACAAAGACCAATGCTGGAGGAGAGGGTGTGATTGAGGAAATCGGTAGCTGCAGAAACGTTGTTGTCATGTATTCAACCAGCATTGTAACCCATGTATAATCTGACCTAAGTTGTACACTGTGAGAACAATGACCACTAGGTGGGAGACACTCCTAACCTGGACCTTCAGGGATAAAAGGGGAAGCTCCACCCCTCTTCATCACTTGAATGCTAAGGAATAAAGGAGAGGTCACAGACTGACCTTCTCTCAAGCATGGGCCTCGTGTGCATTTATACTGTATAGTAAGGACGTATCAATGGCGATGAGAAACTGGGATTTAAACCACGCGAGCATGGCCACTAGCAGAACAGACGAGAGGTACTGTGTTAAGGAATGGTTGGACAGAGATTCAACATTGTTAAAGCAGCACACAGTTCTCCAGGCAAATAAGGGCAATCGGGCATGCCCCAACATGTAGTCGAACCCAGAGGGGGAGTTCGACAGAGACAATGGCAAGCTGAACGGCGATTCACGTCATTGCAAGGGACAATGCGGCCAATAATGGGGCCATCAACACCTGTTAATGGCGCATTCAAGGACAGTCACAGGGGCAGTCAGGGACGATCGACTGGCAAGAGACCTTTTGTTTCAAACAACAGCTCATGTTGGAGGCGTGGAGGCACACACTCAGCCGGAGTTTGCAGAGATGAGCAAAGTACCTGCAGAAATTGCAGAAGTGAACGCTGGGGGAAATCGCTGGAAGCTGAAGTTCAGCGAGTTCATGTGGAGCACGTATACAGTTCATACACCAGGATGCCACCGATAATGATGAAAGTGCTCCTCAATGGCATCCCAGTATCAATTGAGCTAGACACGGGGGCCAGCCAGTCCCTGATGGGTATCAAACAGTTCGAAAAGTTGTGGGCATCCAAGGCCAGGAGGCCAAAATTATCGGCAATTGACGCACAGCTACGAACTTACACAAAGCAGATCATTCCGGTGCTAGGCAGCGCCACGGTAGTTGTGACCCACAAAGATTTGGAGAACAGGTTGCCACTCTGGATTGTCCCAGGGGACGTTCCCGCACTACTGGGGAGGAGTTGGCTTGCTGTCATGCATTGGAAATGGGGCGATGTCAATGCAATTTCCTCTGTGGAGCGAGTATCATGCTCACAGATCCTGGACAAATTTGACTCATTATTTCAACCCAGCATCGGCACTTTCATGGGGGCCAAGATAGTGATTCACATAAACCCGGACGCCAGGTCAGTACATCACAAGGCCAGAGCGGTGCCGTATGTGATGCGGGAAAAGATAGAAGGCGAATTGGACCGCCTGCTGAGGGAAGGCATCATCTCGCCAGTCGAATTCAGTGACTGGGCGAGCCCGATCGTGCCGGTGCTCAAGGCGGATGGGTCGGTCAGGACATGTGGTGATTACAAGGCCACCATCAATTGGGTGTCACTCCAAGACCAGTACCCGCTACCGAGAGCGGAGGACCTCTTTGCCACGCTATCCGGTGGCAAACTTTTTTCAAAATTGGACCTGACCTCAGCTTACATGACCCAGGAGCTGGCGAGTGAGTCGAAGAAGCTGACCACTATCACGACACACAAGGGGTTGTTTGAGTGCAACAGATGTCCATTCGGGATTCGCTCGGCCACCGCGATCTTCCAACGAAATATGGAACGCCTCCTCAAGTCGATTCCAAGGACGGTGGTTTTGCAGGACGACATCCTCATCACGGGTTACGAAACTGAAGAACACCTCCACAACCTGGAGGAGGTGCTACGCAGACTGGACCGGGTAGGGCTGCAACTGAAAAAGGCTAAGTGCGTCTTCCTAGCTCCAGAGGTAGAATTCCTGGGGATGAGGGTAGCAGCAGACGGGATCAGCCCTACTGCGTCCAAGACGGAAGTGATCCAGAGAGCACCCAGACCCCATAACACGACGGAGCTGCGTTCGTTCCTGGGGCTCCTGAACTATTTTGGTAACTTTCTTCCCAAATTGAGCACGCTGCTAGAGCCGCTACACGTGCTCCTACGCAAAGGTCGCGAATGGGTCTGGGGGGACAGCCAGGAAAGGGTTTTTAATAGAGCACGCAATTTCTTATGTTCCAACACTCTGTTAACACTATACGACCCATGTAAGAAACTTGTGTTAACGTGCGATGCGTCGTGCTATGGTGTCGGGTGTGTGTTGCAGCATGTCAATGTCAAGGGTCAGTTACAGCCGGTAGCTTATGCCTCCAGAAGTCTGTCCCAGGCAGAAAGGGGTTACGGTATATGGTAGAAAAGGAGGCGCTCGCATGTGTATATGCTGTAAAGAAAATGCACCAGTACCTGTGTGGCAGGAAATTTGAGCTGGAGACAGATCACAAACCCCTAACGTCCCTTTTGGCCGACAACAAGGCCATAAATGCAAACGCATCGGCCCGCATACAGAGGTGGGCACTCACGTTAGCCGCCTATGACTATACAATTCGACACAGACCGGGCACCGAAAACTGCGCCGATGCACTCAGCAGGCTCCCACTAGCCACCACTGAGGGGGCTACCGAGCATGCTGCTGAGATGGTCATGGCTGTTGAAGCTTTCGGAAGCGAAGGCTCACCCGTGACAGCCCGTCAGATTAAAGTCTGGACAAATAGAGACCCGCTATTGTCTCTAGTCAAGAAATGTGTCCTGAATGGGGACTGGACAGCCACGTACAGGGCATGCCCTGAGGAATTTAAACCATTTCACAGGCGCAGGGATGAACTCTCGATTCAGGCTGATTGCCTACTGTGGGGAAACCGCGTAGTCATGCCCCAGATGGGCAGAAAGGTGTTCATCAGAGAACTCCAAAATGAGCACCCGGGCATTGTCATGATGAAGGCAATTGCCAGGTCACACGTTTGGTGGCCAGGGATAGACGCAGATCTGGAACTTTGTGTTCGCAGGTGCAACACGTGTGGCCAGCTGGGCAATGCGCCCAGGGAAGCCCCCCTTAGCCCCTGGCCATGGCCCGCCAAGTCTTGGTCACGCATCCATGTGGACTACGCAGGTCCTTTCATGGGAAAAATGTTTTTGGTTGTAGTAGACACCTACTCCAAATGGATCGAGTGTGTCATTTTAAATTCAAGCACAGCCTCTGCAACGGTAGAAAGTCTACGGGCAATGTTCGCCGCCCACGGTCTACCGGACGTCTTGGTCAGCGACAATGGCCCGTGCTTCACAAGCACTGAATTCCAGGACTTCATGGCAGGCAATGGAATTAACCATGTCAGAACGGCACCGTTCAAGCCGGCCTCAAACAGCCAGGCAGAACGAGCAGTGCAGATGATCAAACAGGGGATGCTCAGAATCCAAGGGGGTTGTCTACAAACCCGCTTATCACACCTCCAGTTGGCCTATAGATCCCGACCACACTCGCTCACAGGGGTTCCACCCGCAGAGCTGCTAATGAAAAGGACGCTCAAAACCCGGCTATCCCTTATACACCCCACCATGAAAGAAATTGTCGAGAGCAGGCGCCAGCCACAATATGACAACCATGACAGGAATGCGAGGGCGCGATGTATTGATGTAAATGATCCTGTTTTTGTCCTCAACTATGCTGCAGGGCCCAAATGGCTCGCAGGCACTGTGATTGCCAAAGAGGGAAATAGGATTCTGGTAATTAAACTTACCAATGGACAAATCTGCCGCAAACACGTGGATCAAACAAAAAGGAGGTTCAGCAACCCCATAGAAGAAGCAGAGGAAGAACACGATGTAGAGTTCACTCCACCACAGGTGAACGAACACCGGAACCAAAGGGAGGAGAGCCCAATCACTGTGGGCAGTCTGGATAGGCCTGAGGCACCGCAAACAGCAGACACTCAGGCCAGCGCCCAACAACCGGAGCCCCAACTCAGGCGCTCTACAAGAGAGCGTAAACCACCAGAGAGACTCAACCTGTGATCCCAATAAGACTTTGGGGGGGAGGTGATGTCATGTATTCAACCAGCATTGTAACCAATGTATAATCTTACCTAAGTTGTACACTGTGAGAACAATGACCACTAGGTGGGAGACACTCCTAACCTGGACCTTCAGGTATAAAAGGGGAAGCTCCACCCACCTTCATCACTTGAGTGCTAAGGAATAAAGGACAGGTCACAGACTGACCTTCTCTCAAGCATGGGCCTCGTGTGCATTTATACTGTATAGTAAGGACGTATCAGTCATGATGAATGGAGGGCCAAAGGCTGGACAGCTGGGAATTTGAAAGTGCAGTGGTAAGTGACTTGAGGGAGAGTGGACACAGAAGGAAGTGGGGTTGGGAGGTGGAAGGGGGATGTGGATGGAGAGTGATACAAGTGAGTGATCAGAGATCGGTTTATTTGTGATTGACACGATGGGAGTGGCGAAGTCATGTGAGAGGACAAGGTCGATGGGGTGGCTGTGCATAGGGAAGTTTATATGGAGGCAGAGATTTAGAGAGGAAAGGAAGTCAGTGAACTCAGAGGAGAGGGAGCATGATGAGTTGAGATAGAGGTTGAAATCACAGAGGAAGAGAATGCACTTGGTGCAGAGGCTGAGGGAGGAAAGCAGTGAAGATATCTCAGTGAGAAACTTGGCATAGTACTTGGGTATCAGACAAGACCTATCCTTTATAACAGTCAATTCACAGCGTCAAACCCTCTCCTACCTACCTTAGCCTACTCTGAGCGGCATCTTGTTTTCTCTTTAATGAAAGTGAAGGAATGTTGGGTATATCTACAGGTTAAATTACAAGGCCAGATCCCACTGCTGTTTTATTGTAAGTGTTTTGATGTGTCATAAGTTTATATTCAGGATTGTTTTTGAGCTGTTAACCTTTTAGCTATTTGAAGCTGTGGCTCATTTTCTACGGTTGACTAATATGACAACATTCTTTACCTTTGACCACCTCCCTGAGAATGGTCTGAAATAAGATTTCTTCATAGATATTCTCCACTTGAACAAGTTTCGTGTAATCTGCAAAGATGTATTGTTCAAATTTCTGAAGCTCCTGTTCAAGGAGAAGACAAAGTTTAAACTCAGTTCTTTGCTGACAAACAAAATGTTTTACCTTACCATCCTTCTCCATTCAGACTTCCACTTTGTCTCTTCAGCTCTAACATAAGGTTTGTAGCCATTAAGCCAGCATGTCCTTCAAGACATAGACCATTGCTCAGAAAATCCTTCGGATTCTTGAATGTGATCTTTAAATACAGGAGTATCGAACGCGTAACCTCATCATATTTGTAGCGCAATGTGCTGATTATTGTCCTTTCCCCAGTTCCTTCCCTCACGTTCTTACTGCCAATATTATAAAGAAAAATTAGGGCAAATCAACTCAACCATTCCTTAATTTTGAGAATGACTGAAATTTAAAAAAACTTTAAAAATGCAATCTTGCAGGCCTCGAGATTGCTCAGATAGTAGGTATGACTGCTTAACTTCTGAAATTTCTCTCTTCGATTTTCACAAAATCATTAAACTATTTATTTTAACACATTGGAGGGAGGAATTTCAGATGTTAAGTTTTTGTACCTATTATCCCACAGCATAAGTTCAAAGCCATTGGGGCCGAAATTCAGGCCCGCCAGAAAGTTGGTGTACTTACGACTTTTTAAGTGTTTTTACCGTCGTCTCGGAAGAGTTCGACTCTTGATCGATATTCAGGTCTTTGTCGTTTTTGTTCGAGCAGTCTGGAAGTTGGTCATAATGGGGACGGAAGTGCGGCGGGAAGTGCTGGTGAGGGGCGGAAGTTGGGGAGGGACCGAGTCTCTGCCGCTGTCACTCAGTGGCAGAGCGGTGGTGACGTCAGTGTGCGTGTGAGTCACCACGTCTCTCCCCTCATTTAAAGGGAGAGAATCGACGATTCTTTAGGTTGGCCACTGGGCCATCAGGGAGGGTTTCGGCCAGGCCAGTGGCCTGGCACACAAACAGGGGTGCCAGGCTGCTTGTTAGCGGCCCAGCCAAACCTGGGGCCATAGATGTCCGGCCGATCGGGAGGTCGGCCGGCAAAAAAAACATGGCGGCTGCGGCAGTGCGCTCTCCACTTGAAGGGCCGTCGCGTTGCCATGGCTCGCACACAAAAAACGAGGTGCACCAACAGAAAAAGCTGTTGGGGCACCGCACGGCGGATCAAAGATTTTCTGAGGTAAATTTCGCGCGGAGTGGGATGGCGGTGCGGGAGATTGGCGGTGCGCACTTTGATGACGCGCTTGGGGCGGTCGGCAGCAGCAGGGCGGAAGTGGGGAGCACCCGAAAAATCCCCGAGTTGAATTTGGATTGTGGTGGCCAATGGACTGCAAGATGGCGGCCACTCGATTCCGCCGCATGGCCGCTGCAAAACAGCGGTAATGGGCCTTATACAGACCCTGAATTTCGGCCCCATAACATTTTAGACTTTTATGCTGAAATTAGATTTGGAGCAGTTGTCTGATTAATTGGACAGTTTAATTCTGTTTAGAATATTGTCGCACTTTGGCTAAAGAAAAAGACATTGGGCCCAAGTTTCGGCCTCAGTTGCTCCTGATTTTTAGGAGCAACTGGTGTAGAACGGAGTATCTTAGAAATTCAAATTCTCGGCATTTACTTTGCTCCAGTTCTAGCCAGTTAGAACAGTTTCACTTTGGAACAGAATTCTTTTTTCAAAAGGGGGCGTGTCCGGCCACTTACGCCTGTTTTCAAAGTTTCGGCAGTGAAAACTTACTCCAAACTAACTTAGAATGGAGTAAGTGAAGATTTTTGTACACTCGAAAAAACCTTGTCTACACTTTAGAAAATCAGGCGTAGGTTACAAATCAGGCGTAGGGAATTGGGGGGGGAGGGTTTAAAGGGAAGTTTACAAACATTAAACACTTCAGTTTTACAAATAAAGAGCCATCATCAATAATAAATGATAAAAACATCAATAAATTAATCAATAAATCAATCAAAAAAAATTAATAAGAAATAATTTTTTTTTTAAATCAATAAATAAAACATTTTCTACTTACTGACTGCAGCACCGGGGGCCCTCCAACAGCGTGCTGGGATGCCCCCCCCCCCCCCCCCCCAGTGTGTCTCTGTCAGTGTCTCTATCTCTCTGTCTGTCTGTGTGTGTCTCTCACTCTCTGTCTGTCAGTGTCTGTGTTTCTGACAGCGAGGGGAGGGGGAGGAGAGGGGGCAGGGGGAGGGGAGGGAGGGGGGCAGGGGGAGGGGAGGGAGGGAGGCAGAGGGGGAGGGAGGAAAGGGGGAGGGATGGGAGAGAAGGGGGGGAGAGAAGGGGGAGGGGGGGAGGAGGAGAAGGGGAAGGCGGGAGGAGGAGAAGGGGAAGGGGGGGAGGAGAAGGGGAAGGGGGGGAGGAGGAGAAGGAGAAGGGGAAAGGGGGGGAGAGGAGAAGGGGAAAGAGAAGGGGGGAGAAAGGAGAAGGGGGGAGAAAGGAGAAGGGGAAGAAAGGAGCAGGGGGTGAAGGAGAGTGGGGAGGAGGGTGGGAAGGGGGGGAAGGAGAAGGGAGTGGAAGGAGAAGGGGGTTGAAGGAGAGGGGGGGGGGAGGAGAAGGGGGAGGGAGGCTGAACGGGCTGGGCCCAAGACTTCGGGCAGGGCCCATCCCCAGCACCAGATTTACAGGTAGGTGGTGTTGGGTCGGGTCGGGTCTGAGGTCGGGAGCGCGGGTCGGGGGGAGCGCGGGTCGGGGTCGGAAGCTCGGGTCGGATCGGGTCTGGACCGGGGGGGGGGGAGGTTGGGAGCACGGGTTGGGTCGGGGGGGGGGGGGAGGAGGGAGGTCGGGTTGGTTCGGCGGGGAGGGAGGGAGGGAGCGCGGGTCGGGTCGGGTCGGTTCGGGTCGGGGGGGTGGGGGGGGGAAACAGAGGGAGGTCGGGTCGGTTCGTGTTGGGGGCAGGGGGAGGGAGGCCAGGTTGGGTCGGGTCGGGTCTGGGTGGTGGGGGGTGGCGGTCGGGAGCGCGGGTCGGGTCGGGTCGGGTCGGGGGGGTGGTGGGAGGGAGGTCGGTTCGGGTCGGGGGGGGGAGGGAGGGAGAGGGAGGTGAGGTTGGGTGGGAGGGGGGGAAGCGCGTGTCGGGTCCAGTCCGGGGGGTCCGGTCCGGTCCGGGGGCGGGGGGGGATGGGGGCGCGGGAGTCGGGTCGGGTCGGGTCCGGTCCGGGGGCGGGGGGTTTGAGAGAGCCAGCTGAAGGGAGGAAGCAGGAGCTAGGCGTGGGAGGTGCAGCCTGATCCACGCAGCCCCAGTGAAGCCATTCGGCCAGGGCTAGGGGCTGCGTGCTTCGGGCCCCTCCCACAGTTTTGGGCGCCTGGAGCTACTGCACATGCGCGCCCACTGTAGCGTTAGCATGTGCAGAGGTTCCGGCACTGTTTTCAGCGCAGGGATCTAGCTCCGCCCCCCCACAGCTCATGCTGCGCCGCGCCCGGCTCCAGAGGACCAGCAGGGAGCCGGAGAATACGAAAGTTTTTTTAGGCGCATTTTGTGGCGCGAAAAACGGGCGTCCAGGTCGGGGTTGCACTGTTCTAGGCGCTCTGAAACTTGTGCCCATTGATTCATAAGGACCTTACAGAGAGAACTGAGCTTAAGCTTGCAGACTGAAGATTAAAGCACCGTTTGTATTCTCAAAGTTTATTGAAGATGTAATAATAAGGTCTGGTACCAGCTCAGATTTCCTTCAACCCCACAAACTCAGTACCCCATTCCCAATTTGTACGTTTCTCTCTGTTCGATTTCAGTTGTTTTCCTTTCTTCAGGCGACTGTAGTCTGATTTTCCTTCCCTCACTCCCTATGAGGAAGCACATGTCAGGCCTCTAACCAACACCTTTCCTTGATGGCTACTATTCATCTCAGTCCCGCTGGGCTTCAGAGGTTGAAAAGAAATCCACGAGGATACCCTTCGCCATCAAATATTCTGCTAACATTCACTGCCAAGAATCACAAGTGAACAGCAATATAAACGCTACCTCCAACAATCACAGCTGCTACCCCTCCCCAGCTGCAGGCTGGTCCACTGCTCAGGTCAACAAAGAACTTCCCCTCCCCCCTCCTCCTCCTCCCACAGCAGACAAATCTTTCCCAGTCTTCAGGGAAAAGGAAATTAAAAAACAAAAAATGTGAATTCTGATTTCCAGTCAACTGTTCATGTGCAGCTGTTTGTCTCAAATTGGTGATCCTGCCCTGAAATCGCACCATGAACCCAGGTTATTAGAGCTGCTTTAACTTGAAACAGTTCTGTAACATAAATGTGACATTGGTAAAAATATACAAAAGTGAGCAGAACTAGAAGCATTCCTGAGCCCCATAATTATGCCCGTGGGATATTAGCATATGAACACTTCACATGTTTGACTGAAATTCCACTCTCCAATTTAAATGCTGGTGTTAACTCATGGGGATAGTGACTCTGTGAAAATACCAACATGAGGAATTTCAGACAAGTGTGTTAAATGTTGGTACACCAGTATCCCAAGTCATGTCAGGACCAATATTTCAACATTTTAGAAGTGATGCTTTAGAGGAGTGAATAGAGTGTTATGACATAAAAAGGTACATTTTTCCAGAGTCCACTTTGCCCTATAACGCTCTGATTCCGGTATAGAGCCTTGCTTGACGGGATTTTCCATTCCAGGAAATCGGGAGGACTGCAAATTGGTTGCGCCATGCTCCGTATCCAATTCTCCAATCTGTGCTCCTGTCAAGTCAATCTTTGTGCTGGGAGTGGAGTCTGGCAACATTGACTTTTTCATGCCCTAATACTGGATTGTATTGTTTATAATACAATTGTAATAAAACAGTTGCAATCTCTGGCAATGTGTCACTTACACGCTTATAACTTGGTGCCAATGTTTTCTGCAGGGTCGGCAATGTAATCTGCACCAGAGCTTCTTGGAACAGCTTCTTCCTGACAGTGCTACTGTCATGGTCATATTGCTGGGAAAGAAAAACGTTTTTTGAAATCTTTGTACAATCTCAAAACGTGCCATGCACAAGGCAGAATTAAGAAGTAAAGTAATGATGTTCAGTTAGAATGTTAAGATCGAAAATTTCACCACATGTTAAGCATAACCCCATTCCACACATAATCAGTAGTGAATATAAGAATTCTTATAATCATCTACAGATCTGGGTGTGGAGGTACTGGTAGAAGGGCACAGAATGCCTCTTGTGCTAGCTGGCCTGCCTGCCATTCCTCCATGGGTCCTCCCTTTTCTTCCAGACACATCAGTTCTAACGATTTCCATCAGGAGACTCATTGGTGGCAGCAATAGTGGCAGGGACAAAAATATTAATAATTTAGAATAAGTAGCACAGAGCCTCCTCATGAGTGCCTAAGTGCCAGCAGTTATAAAAAAAGTAAAGGATCCAAGAAAGGCCACAAATGCCCGAAAAGCACATACCTTTAGCATCACTAGCCCTTTAAATGAACTGCCACCTGACTCACTCCCTGCTAACTTTGAATGTCTGGCTTGCTGCACGTGCTTTGCACTAAACATCCTGCATGTCCACACATCAGGAAATTCTGTGCGTGGTATCTCTGTCCCCATTTACATACTCTAATATCTTCAATGAGAGATTACTCTGCAAATTAAGGTGTCTATTAACATAGAAACACAGGAACAGGAGTAGGCCATTCAGCCCCTTGAGCCTGTTCCAATTAGATCATGGCTAATCTGTACTTGAACCCCATTTACCCTCCTTTGGTCCGTATCCCATGATAACCTTACCCAACAAAATTCTATTGCTCTCAATCTTGAACATTTGAATTGACCCAGCATCCACAGCTATTTGGGAGAGAGTTCCAGATTTCCACTGGCCTCTGTGTGAAAAACTGCTTCCTGATTTCATTCCTAAATGGCCTGCTTTAATTTTACAATTAGGCCCCCTTATTCTGGATTCTTCCATTAGATCAGATAGTTTTCCTGCATCTACCCTCACAAATCCATTTATCTTTTTAAATACCTTGATTAGATCACCCCTCAACCTTCTAAACTCAAGGGTATTGAAGCCATTGTATGAATCTAGTGAATCTGTGCTGTACTATTGCCAAGGGCAACGTGTCCTGAAGCATCACTTTCTCACCTTTGTATTCCAACACCCCAAGATAAAGGGCAATTATCATTTTTGAATACTTTTTGTACCTGTACACTAACATTTAGTAATTTGGATACATAGATACCTAAATCCCTTTGGTCCTATACAGTTCTGAATCTCAGACCATTCACAAAATACTTTGATTTGTCTTTCTGAGATCCAAACTGGATGACCTCACATTTTCCAACATTGAACTTCAACAGCCATTATTTTGCCCATTCACTTAGACTGTCCGTGCCCCCTTGTGATTTCTTATTCCTATCTACACAAGTTACTGTGCCTCCGAACTTAGTGTCATCTGCAACTTGGATATACAACTCTCTATTCCTTCATCCAAGTCATTGATATATATGGTGATGCCCCAATACAAATCCCCAGGGAACACCACTTGTCACATCCCACCAATCAGAGAGCATTCCCTTTATCTGTCCTCGGTCTAACAAGTAACAACATGGAACATGTCAGTGGACAAATACTTTTACTCAATTACTTTCTCCACCGTTAACAAGTAAAAGTCCAGTGCAACAGCTAGATTTAATTTGTAAATATCTCTAGGGTTACTGCAGCTACGAGATACACATTTTATAAGTTCCTTACCTTTAACACTCGTTGCTTAACCTTTTCAATGGATGTCACAGTTTTTGATGGATTGGTCTTCAGTGAGTCAGACAACAATTGTTCAAATGTGTAGACTGCATTGTTCATCAGCTGAGGATAATAAGTGGTAGCTTTAACACCAGTAAGATTGACTTCGGAACGAAAGTTTAAATATGTTTAACTTAAAATGCTCAGCATTATATATTCAACCCACATGTTAAACAATACCATTTATTAACAAATAAATAATATCTGTTATACTTTAAGTCCAGGCTGGACATGTGATGTTGTGTAAATTGCAGAATGAGTCTCAATTTCTTAAGCTCAATGTCAGCAAAACCAAAGCCATTTCTTTTGTCTCCTATCAGCAGCTGTGAGCCTGTGTCTCCATTTCTAACAACATCTCAGGCTGCGCCTAAAGGTATGCAATCTTCACATTCTGTTCCACCAAGCTGAGCTGTCTACTCTACATCCCCAGGGCTACCTTCAAAACATTATCTGCTTACAGTTGTATTGATACCCTCCACTGCTGAAACTCTCATTCATGTCATCATTACCTTGAGCATCAATTGCGCAGATCCCCTCCTCGTTGGCCTCCCAACCACCATCTTTCGTAAATTTAAGCTGATCCAAAATTCGGCAGCTTAAATTCCCTCCTTCAAAAGGACTCATTACCTCCATCCTTTCCCAGAAACCTGTGCCCCGGCAAAACAAATTCAAGATCCTCATCTTGGTCTTCAAATCCTCACAACACCTTTTTTGAGTAATCTTCTTCAGCCATCTTTCCCAATCTCTTCCCTTTGTTCTGCTCATTCCAGACTGCTCCATCAGCAGAGATTGCTCTTTTAGCCATTATGCCCTGTCTTCCTAATCCACTTTGTCTTGCTATCTCTCTCACTTTACCTTCAAAGGTCTCCTAAAAGGTTCCCTTGATCTGTACTGTGTTAGCTGATTTATTGTGCGCAGGGATACTGCAGCTGACCTCAGCAGCTCTGCGTTATGGAGGGAAAAATCAGCTAAACTTTTCACATCTAATTACTCTGGTGATCCCTGCTGCCTTCACTGGCAGATTTGTCCCATTCCATAGCACAGGGGCACCTAAACAACCCCTAATGTTACTCTGGCTAAGATGAGGGTGATGAACTTGTGGGATTCTCTACCACAGAAGGCGGTGGTGGCCAAGTCACCCTGAATATATTTAAGAGGGAGATAGATAGATTTCTCGACACAAAAGACATCAAAGGGTATAGGGAAAAAGCGGGACTATGGTGTTGAGATAGAGGATCATCCATGATCATATTGAATGGCAGTGCAGCCTCGAATGGCCAAATGGCCTACTACTGCTCCTAGTTTCTATTTTCTATGTTTATATGACAGATCATGGATCGATCCTAGGATCTTCTTGGTCTCTGTGGCCGAGTGCTATGTCACACAATGCATATACATATTGAACCATTAGGGGAATTATTGTTAACATTTTTCATCAGGCTCAGATACAATCTGTGTAGACTGCTGCAGAAGGCCTATGGAGCTTTGATGATGTGCCGGTAGACGCCCTATAATACATACCTCTTGCATGAAGTTCTGAGTTGTTTGAATAAGCCATTGTGTATTGGTGAACTTGAAACGGTTCTTCAACTCCTGTAGCTGGTCTTGAAGAGGGCTAACTTTATTATAGCAAGGCTGCATCTTCACAGCATTAAAAGGAAGGTTCATCAGCTGAGTCAGGTACTGAACAAAAGAAATAAGATCAAAGTGAGAAACTAGTAACTGAACAGGATGCATTTTAATTAAGTCAAAGCTAATGTTGGTGGAGATATATCTCTGTAAAAAGTTTCTTAGTAATTCTTTGAATACTGAGATGTTGTCCCCTAAATAGACAAATATGTAATATATTTTTTGGAAAGTTCCTTCAGACTAAATTTCCTCCACATTTCTTCACCTTTTGTATATAGCTCCACCATACATCTTTTTCTGCTCAGGAGGTGGGCCAACCTGGGCTGTAGACAATCACACTGGGATTGGGCAGTCTACTTTCCCTGCCCCAGCCTGTAGCTCACAACCCTGTATGCCTGAGATGAAAGATTCCCTTACCACTTGATGCTCTGTCTTGAAAGCCAGTGTGAAATTGCTGGAGATGAGCAAAAGAGAGAGCAGCCCCAGACTTGGCCACTGATGAGAGAGCAAAGAACTGAACTGCTTCAGCTGCGGAAATATCTTCCATTCATTTCAAGTTCTGAGTATAGTAGCCTCTTAATAGGACCACTCCTATGACAAGTTGGGAGTTCCCTTCACTAAATGTTCATGCTAAACAAACACCATTAAAGGTATGTGCACAGACCCCAACTTACAATAATATACCCCGTGAAAGTACAAGAACTAAAATCATTAGTCCATTTCTAACAGCAACTTTATTATGCAGGTATATAATATCAAACAGAACAAAACAATTTTAAATTTGGACTATTTACATGACACCATGGGATCTTGACTGGGGCGGGTTTTCTGAGCAGAGGGGAGGTGTTTTGTTCGGGGTCCCTGCACGCTGGAGTTTTGACGCCTCAGTGCGCATCTTTTTTTTCAAGCAGGCCCCTCACCCGGAAGCCAGCCTGATTGACAGGCTTGGCTCCCTGTCAGGCAGGGAAAGCTCCAGGGTAGGCCGCAGGCCAGGAGCAAGTAGGGAGCCTGTAGGTGGGTTCATGTGAGCATGGGGTGTGTCCAAATCTTGGGGGAGGGGGGCAGAGGGGGGGGGGGAAGATGGTGATCGCTGATCTCTGGGGGGGGAGGTCCAATATCTGGGGGGGCGTACGATTGCAGGAGGGGGGTATGGTCACCAATCTTGGGGGAGGACCAATCTCCGATCCCGGGAGGCCCTTTCGTGGAGGGGTGGGGTGGAAAGCTAAGTTTGCTGGGTTGGGAGGAAGCACTCCTGCTCCTCTTAATCCACAAGCAGTGTTGTAAAGGCACTTACCTTTCCTGAGGCCCAGGAAACCCGGCCAGCCAGAGTTAAACCAGGTTAAATATGAAGCACGCAGCCTCATTATAATAGTTAAATGGCCAACCTGCGCCCTGGGAGTGGGTTGCTTGCCCCACCCCGTCCCACTTCCGTTAAAACCGGAAGTGAGTGGGTTGGAAGCAGGCTTGGGTTGGGTTTGAGATTTTTAAAATTTTAAGATCCCACCTGACCTCAACCCACCTGCTTTTTGTGGTTAAAATTAATCCCATGAGATCAAACTCAGGCTTTTCATCTTTGAATCTGGATTTAGGCTGAATGTCTTATCTTTTCGATGTCTATTCAGGTCCTAAGAGTTGGGGCAGTTTTAACTAATTTCCTCGTGGGCACAAATCCACTGCAAAAAAGATTCCAATCAATTGAGAATCTCTCTCAAAAACTAAATGACAAGATAAATGCAGAGTGTAGCTCCCTCTACTCTGCCCTCAACAATAAGTATTAACCTCAGTTTCTGAAGAATACTCCTCAGTACAGCAGTTCCATTCCCCACCAGCCATCCTTCTGAATGAGACAGCCAATTTAGTGTTGAATTCCAGCCTTCTTTGCGCCATGGATTTAGGCCGCTCAACTGAAAGTTTGATTCCAACAGTCTGGACTAGTTCAAACTCGAGTCTGTCCTTTGCTGCAGATTACAGTTACTCAAATTTGCAGAAAGCAATTTTTGCAGAAAATACATGAGAAATAAGAGCTTTGTATATTGAAAGCTAAAAATATCTTTCAGCCCAGAGGAAATGAACTCAAGATGGCTCATATACATTCTGCTCATCATTAATAGCATCAATGCTCACATCACAACCCAATGGTCATGGCTCTGTGCTACATGGCTGCCGGACACTTGAATCTGCCAGCCACAGTTCGGCAAATGTCTTCTGTAGGCAGCTGAGCTGCCGGACAACGAGTCCAGTCAAATTATGGAATGAATTCTAAAGGTGTCTGAGGGGTGAGGGGTGAGGGATCATACAGCTGGTACTATGGGACCTTATATGGAAAACTAGGGATGGAAGAATTGGGTCAAGTTCATGTTAAAATGGTATCATTACCTCCTTCAGTTTATCAGCATCACCAGCATTCTGACATTTTGCACTTAATTCATTGACCTCAGTTTCAAAGAGTGAACGAACTTCACTGAATCCCGAACTGACCAGTCCCATCAACTCCTCCAATATAGAAGCCAAGTAGGGTTGAATGTTCTCAAAGCAATCCTGGTCAACCTTTTCAATCACTGTCGCTGAAAGAAAGATTCACTCAAATTCAGAAACCGCATGTGATTTAATTTTGTCCCTTTTGTAAATGTATTTCTCCCTACATTTTAGACCCTCCCCCATCCCACACGTTCTTTTTTGGGTGGTAAGATAGACAAAGCAAATGACTCGCTCTCAGGTGTTCTGCCAGTGCCACCCCGGAGTTGGTCACTGGGAAATAATGCAGAGTTACTCACCATTTGATCATCCCTTTCTTTTCACAAACATCTGTGCTCTGCACTTCCTCCAAGTCGGACAACCATGACTGCAGACTTGTGGTTGACTAATCCATGGGGCAGTGTGCTGGAACATCAGTTCCTGTGGCACTAGCTGCCTTAAAAGCAGTCATTTTAAAAACTAGCAATTACAACTGTTCACGACTCTTGAAATTGCTAAGTAGCCAGACGAACAAGAAAATATCGGTGTACTATTATGGTGAAGTGAAGAATTTAACCACGAGTCAGAATTGGATACTGTTTCATGACGTTACATGTACAATAATGAAATAGTTTGTTCAAGACTCTTGCAAAAGAAGAACATACAAGGCTAATCAATCATTTTAATGCTTATAGATATTCCATAGCATTGCTGATATAAAACGAGGGGGTGGGCCCCAGAGTGGGGTTGGGGTGTGAGAGGAGTGGGTGTAGAGTTAGGTCAGGAGTAGAGCAGAGTTGAAAACTTAGGCTGGGTCAGGAGAGGGAATGGTGGGTAGAGAGTTGAGCTGCGAGATTTAGGTCTAAAATTCAATGCATTAATCAGCTGCTAGACAAAAATCGGCAGAGGAAATGAGTGCAAATAACAGCTGTGGGTTGGGTAGTCAGTACATTCACCAGTACAACTCTCACCAGCAGAAACCTCACCAGTAGGAAAACAAAATCAGCAGAGGAAATGAGTCTGGGAGTAAAAGCTTCAGGGCTTTGCTCTTTCCTACAGGTTTGGGATCCAATTCCCTCCTGCTAAGCACATGTTTGCTGATACCGTACGGTTGACATGGTCTAATTCAAAACCAAGTGGGAACTCTAGATCCATTCATTCCTACAAATGCAAAACCTGTTAAGAGTGAAATTTTCACTCTTGTATGCAAACTCTAAAATGGGCGGCAAAATTAAAATAATCAAAAAGGAAAATACATATATTTGAAATGTGTGTGCAAATATTAGTGCACGAATTCTTAACATGTTTGAAAATGTGTGTGTATGTGTGTCCAATCACCATCGGTGATTGGAGCATGGGCAGATACAGCAGGAGTGGTGAGATTGGGGCAAAGAAGCGGCGAGAGACTGTAGAGGGATGTGATCGGGGTCCAGGGGAAGCGTGAATTCGGGCCCAGGGGCAGCACGGGTCAGCCCACACTGTGATATATGTGCGCACTAGGTCCATGCAGCAGAGCTGGTCTCCAGTGTCTTGGGTAATCCTTGCCACTGGACCAAGACCTAGCTCTATCAAGCCCGTGGGTGGCTGGTGTGCAACGGCCACCACACGTTAAAAAAATCCACGCACAGGCACCTTCCACCCTTGGGGATGTAGTACGGGTCCTTCATTGAAACACCTGTGAACTCGTCCTTTTTTGGCGTGGAAGCAAGTCATCCTCGTTTCGAGGGACCGCCTATGGTGATGTATGATATGATGTGTGTATGTGTGGGTGCACGCGCGTGCGTGTGTACACTTGTGTATATATGAACATGAGGTAAGCACTGGATAGAGCTCAACTGTGGCGAACTCCATGATAAAACAACTCACCAACATTCATTGTCCAGAATACACAACGGCCCTTAAATTCCGCGGGCAAACGACAGAAAAAGAGAAAAAAGATGTGCACTTACCCGTTGCTGCTGCACCTGTTGAAACTTCCGAGCCTGAGGCCTCTTGTGACTGCATGTTGCAGCGCGTGCACATGGGGACATGCGCAGGCCGGGAATTGGAGACAGCAGCCAATCAGGTGCAGTATAGATTCTCATTCATAGTAATAGGGGTTCCATAAGTCCAGAATTCCTATTACTATGAATGAAAAACCCCCCACAAACACCCAAAACACAATAAAAAATAGAAAATAAACTACATATTTAACATTCATTTAAATTAAAGTTGTTATTAAAAATATCTATTTTCCCGACTCTTTAAAAAGTTTTTTAAATTAAGCCTTAAAATAAACTTACCGTAGTGGGGAGGGTTTTTAACAATAAAATGTGTTTTTATAACTTTATTTTAAAATGTTTTTGTGTATTTTTAAACACTTGCGCCTGTAAAAGTAGGCTATATGCCTGCTTTATCAGGCGCAAGATTTTAAAGGACATTTGCAAGGCAAGATATTCGTAAATATCGGAAATCATGCCCTGCAAGTGTCCTCGCTCCTGATATGCACGAGATCTGTCAAGCCAGAAACTTGAAAGATCGGAAAAGCCGGTTTTCAGCTCATGCATATTGCGCGCTGAAAACCGGCTTTTCCGATGCCTTCCTGGGTCCGTAGAAACTTTGTACGGACCCAGGACATCGGAATTTCAAGGCCATTAAGAACGGTCACTTGGTTGAGGTAATGGGGGGCTGCCAGCTGCCATGTAACCAAACCTCAACAAAATGTATATCCCTCAGTAGAATCAAATCTTTCTGTAAAAATTCGACAGAAATTTGTTTCATAAGTATTTGTCTGATTAGTTTTTGTTTCTTGTGAATATACTCAGACAATCTGATTGCTCAACTGTTCAAGAAGCAGTTAACGGATATGAAGTAATTGGCATCACGGAGACATGGCTCCAGGGTGACCAAGGCTGGGAATTCAACATCCAGGGGTATTCAACATTTAGGAAGGATAGACAGAAAGGAAAACGAGGTGGGGTGGTGTTGCTGGTTAAAGAGGAAATTAATGCAATAGTCAGGAAGGACATTAGCTTGGATAATGTGGAATCGGTATGGGTGGAGCAACAGAATACCAAAGGGCAGAAAACGCTAGTGGGAGTTGTGTACAGACCACCAAACAGTAGTAGTGAGGTTGGGGACAGCATCAAACAAGAAATTAGGGATGCGTGCAATAAAGGTACAGCAGTTATCATTGGCGACATTAATCTACACATTGACTGAGCTAACCAAACTGGTAGCAATGCAGTGGAGGAGGATTTCCTGGAGTGTATTAGAGATGGTTTTCGAGACAAATATGTCAAGGAACCAACTAGAGGGCTGGCCATCCTAGACTGGGTGATGTGTTATGAGAAAGGACTAATTAACAATCTTGTTGTGTGAGGCCCCTTGGGGAAGAGTGACCATAATATGGTAGAGTTCTTTATTAAGATGGAGAGTGACACAGTTAATTCAGAGACTAGGGTCCTGAACTTGGGGAAAGGTAACTTCGATGGTATGAGACGTGAATTGGCTAGAATAGACTGGCGAGTGATACTTAAAGGGTTGACGGTGGATAGGCAATGGCAAACATTTAAAGATCACATGGATGAACTTCAACAATTGTACATCCCTGTCTGGAGTAAAAATAAAACAGGGAAGGTGGCTCGACCATGGCTAACAAGGGAAATTAAGGATAGTATTAAATCCAAGGAAGAGGTATATAAATTTGCCAGAAAAAGCAGCAAACCTGAGGACTGGGAGAATTTTGTAATACAACAGAAGAGGACAAAGGGTTTAATTAGGAGGGAAAAATAGAGTATGAGAGGATGCTTGCTGGGAACATAAAAACTGACTGCAAAAGCTTCTATAGATATGTGAAGAGAAAAAGATTAGTGAAAACAAACGTAGGTCCCTTGCAGTCAGATTCAGGTGAATTTATAATGGGGAATAAAGAAATGGCGGACCAGTTAAACAAATACTTTGGTTCTATTTTCACGAAGGAAGACACAAATAACCTTCCGGACATACTAGGAGACCGAGGGTCTAAAGGAGGAACTGAAGGATATCCTTTAAAAGCAGGAAATTGTGTTCGGGAAATTGATGGAATTGAAGGCCGATAAATCCCCGAGGCCTGATAGTCTGCATGCCAGAGTACTTAAGGAAGTGGCCTTAGAAATAGTGGATGCATTGGTGATCATTTTCCAACAGTCTATCGACTCTGGATCGGTTCCTATGGACTGGAGGGTAGCTAATGTAACACCACTGTTTAAAAAAGGAAGGAGAGAGAAAATCGGTTATCCTAACATCAGTAGTGGGGAAAATGTTGGAATCAATTATTAAAGGTGAAATAGCAGCGCATTTGGAAAGCAGTGACAGGATCGGTCCAAGTCAGCATGGATTTATGAAAGGGAAATCATGCTTGACAAATCTTCTGGAATTTTTTGAGGATGTAACTAGTAGAATGGACAAGGGAGAACCAGTGGATGTAGTGTATTTGGACTTTCAAAAGGCTTTTGACAAGGTCCCACACAAGAAATTGGTGTGCAAAATCAAAGCATTGGGGGTAATGTTCTGACGTGGATAGAGAACTGGTTGGCAGACAGGAAGCAGAGAGTCGGGATAAGCGGGTCCTTTTCAGAATGGCAGGCGGTGACTAGTGGGGTGCTGCAGGACTCAGTGCTGGGACCCCAGCTCTTTACAATACACATTAATGGTTTAGATGAAGGAATTGAGTGTAATATCTCCACGTTTGCAGATGACACTAAACTGGGTGGCGGTGTGAGCTGTGAGGAGGACGCTAAAAGGCTGCAGGGTGACTTGGACAGGTTAGGTGAGCAGGCAAATGCATGGCAGATGCAGTATAATGTAGATAAATGTGAGGTTATCCACTTTGGGGGCAAAAACACGAAGGCAGAATATTATCTGAATGGCAGCAGATTAGGAAAGGGGGAGGTGCAATGAGACCAGGGTGTCATGGTTCATCAGTCATTGAAAGTTGGCATGCAGGTACAGCAGGCGGTGAAGAAGGCAAATTATATGTTAGCCTTCATAGCTAGGGCATTTGAGGTCTTACTGTAGTTGTACAGGGCCTTGGTGAGGCCTCACCTGGAATATTGTGTTCAGTTTTGGTCTCCTAATCTGAGGAAGGACGTTCTTGCTATTGAGGGAGTGCAGTGAAGGTTCACCAGACTGATTCCTGGGATGGCGGGACTGACATATGAGGAGAGACTGGATCAACTGGGCCTTTATACACTGGAGTTTAGAAGGATGAGAGGGGATCTCATGAAAACTTACAAGATTCTGACGGGACTGGACAGTTTAGATGCGGGAAGAATGTTCCCGATGATGGGGAAGTCCAGAACCAGGGGACACAGTCTTAGGATAAGGGGTAAGCCATTTAGGACTGAGATGAGGAGGAACTTCTTCACCCAGAGAGTTAGTAACCTGTGGAATTCCCGACCGCAGAGAGTTGTTGATATCAGTTCATTGGATATATTCAAGAGGGAGTTAGATTTGGCCCTTACGGCTAAAGGGATCAAGGGGTATGGAGAGAAAGCAGGAAAGGGGTACTGAGGGAATGATCAGCCATGATCTTATTGAATGGTGGTGCAGGCTCGAAGGGCCGAATGGCCTATTCCTGCACCTATTTTCTATGTTTTTATGTTTCTATGTGTTACAAACCCTCTCTTGTTTCCATTACTCCTCTGTGTGATGTTTAATATGGAACCACAATATAGCCAGGACCCAGGTAATGCTATTAAGCTCAATGGTGATAACTGAAAATTCCTGTTGTTGATACATTCCTGATCAATACCGTTTCATGGGATAATAGGTGATTATTGGGAATGTTGGTGGCTGTTGTGTTTCTAAGGCCAATGGATGTAGTAGACTGAGGGCCAGAACTTCACCGTCCCCAAAAGGAGTTTGGGCGGTCGATTGAAAAAAATCGATCAGCTGCCGCGTACTTTTCCCTCCCCGTACCATATTGAGCTCGGGGAGGATTTGAGCAGTGTTCACTTCCGCCGGAAATGGTGTGGTGAAACTGCTGTAAAGGTGAGTTTCCACCAAAGAGGGAAGCAGCGTGCAGGCCGCTGAAAAGCCACCAGGACAGCGAAATTCACTGAGGAAAAGGTAGGACTTTTCCCGGCAGTGTCCCCGCGAGGTTTTTGATGCGGTGCTCGAACACGACACTGCTGGGGCCCTTTGGCAGGTAAATGGTTTTATTACTTGTTAGTGTTTTTATTTCATTTTCCAGCATGCATCCGCAGTATTTATCTTTTGATATGGTTTTATTAATTATTAGTGTGTTTATTTCATTTTCCAGCATCCGCAGTAGTTAGCTATTCATATAATTTTATTCATTGTTTTGGCTCCATTAAACCTGCTGAGTGCTGCTCAGAGGTTTACACATAGCCCTGTACTTTTGTACAACTTTCAGGTCTGACTCTTTAGTGGAGGTCTGTGGGCTGCAGAGACCTGCTTGGCAGGGTTCACCCTGAGGATGGGAGGAGTGTTGGGAGGGCGACACCTGGTTAGAAGCAGGGCAGCACACAGGAGAAGGCGTCACCGTGAGCACCGTGCAGACAGGCAGCGGGCAAGGGAGGCAGCAGCCATGATTCGTTCATTCTGCGCCAGACCAGTGTGCCCGCCGTCTTCACCGGCCCGAATCAGGATTGCGGTTGGCTGCTTGGGGACAAGGGATATCCCCTGTCCACTTGGCTGCTCACTCCACTGCGGAACCCCAGGACAGCGCCAGAGCATGCATACAATGATGCTCATTGTGCCATCAGGTGCATCATTGAGCAGTGTGTAGGCATCCTTAAGCAGAGGTTCCGGTGCCTGGACCGCTCTGGTGGCACCTTGCAGAACTCTCCTCAATGGGTCTCCATAATCGTCCTGGTCTGCTGCATGCTGCACAACCAGGCCATCATGAGGGGACAGCCGCTGGAGGTCGAGCTAGCAGTAACACCTGAGGAGGAGGAGGAGGAGGAGGAAGAGGAAGATTCTCGTCGCCCCAGAGCTAGGAGGTGTCGACCCATCGCCACCCTGGAAGGGCCGGGTGCAGACTGGCCAACACCCTCCTGGGAGGGTGCGTCCTCACAAAAGCAGGAAGGGGGTACTGAAGTTTCATGTTCAGCCATGAACTCATTGAATGGCGGTGCAGGCTAGAAGGGCTGAATGGCCTGCTCCTGCACCTATTTTCTATGTTTCTATGTTTCTATATGGAGGTGCCTGACACCTCCCCTGCAATCTCCCTCCATGCATTATGTACTGCTTGTCTGCCAGGTCTCCCCATGTCAGGAAACAGTATTCTTCTTCTGTCCTTCACACTGTCCATCAGTGTCTCCAGTTCCATACCAGTGAACCTGTTGGCTCTCCTTGCACCTCTTACCATCCTTCCAGACTCCTTCCCCCCTCAGGGCCTTGCTGCAAACCCTGGTCTTAGCTGGCTCATTGGAAACCCTTACCTGCATTCTGAATTTCTGAACGCTCAAATTAAGACAGCCGCACCGCTGAAAAATCTACTTTGAATGGGTTCATTAGTGCTGGAACCCATTTGTTCACTTTTGGAGCTGAATATGGGGTGGGCCAGGCACTCAAAAATTTCGGCACTAATGGCCACAAAAAGGTAGGGGGCGCACCAGCTTTCCAGCGGTACTGAATTTCGGGCCCTGAAAGTCTCCCATCACCACAAAGATATCAAACATAAACATCAAGGTTTTAAATTTAATGTGGATCAGATCATGTTGTGTCCAATTTATTTCTTGCATGTTAAAATGTAGAATTATAAATATTTAATAAACAACATTCAGATTTGGCAATTTAAATGCATTTAAAGAATTATTTTTGTCAGTACCAGTGGCAGTGGTGATCTCATAACCATTGCACTGGAAGCTTTGACTATTGCACTTGCAGGGAGTTTCTTAACTGTATATATCATAGAATTTACACCTGTCACTATGACAATTGTGGCAAAGTTAAACCCAAGACCTTGACTATGTTAAAAATAAATCTTCTGTTAAAAAACTCACTTTTGGAGCAATATTTGGATACATTTTTCACCTAAAATACACACATTAGTAACAGGACTCCAGGCTCCTTCTTCACTCCGCTCGTCTCTAAACTGAACCCATAACTACGTTGGGATGAATTTCTGCGGGAGTTCTTCCACTTGTTTGCCATAACTTTGCTGGAAGAGCTGCAGATACCCTGGAAAAACAGCGTAAATGTTGCTTATGCATTTTTCAGGGACTTCTGCCAAAGTTACCGTGGATGAGCGGGAAAAATTCCACAGAGATTCACTCCCATTGACTCTCAGTCATGCTTGTCAGTATATTCTTAGCTTTTCCAAGATATCCAGCATAGGTGGGTGAAATAGAGTTTTATGTCCTGCCCCTCTCCCCAATAATTTGTTTGAAATAGAATCTAACATTGACACTATATATGATCACCGGGCCCAGTTTCATTTCCAGTTTGGGGACATGGAAAGTCTCATATTTGAGCCTGAGTTTGTTTGGGTGAATTCTGTCATCTTTTGCTCAAAGTGGCAGATGGATAACAGTGCAGAGGTGTTCTGTCACAAGTGGAGGGAAAACTTGATAAAGAACATCTCATCGTGCTAAATATTATCCACCCCTGTTGGTCAAATACAGAGCAATACGGACAATGGCCATGGAGAAGACCATGGACGTGCCTGTCCTGAACTCCAGACTGGAATTGTTAATAACAAACAGGATCGCGGAGTGAATGGTCTACTTCTATTCCTACATATCCACACTCAATCTCATAGTTGTAGGAAGTTACATTGAGTGAGAAGAGATAAGGCGGAAACACTAGAAAGCACCTATAGAAAACTAGATAGGATCTAAAGAGTTTTCTGCATTTGGTCTTGATACTCAAAGAATATTATTATTGATAAAAAATAGGAGTAAGCTAGGCCCAGGTTGATCAAAGGTTCTGGCGAACAAGATAGTTCATCTGCTGCCAGCACCATGGTTGAATCAACCGTAGATGTAACTGGTCACAGATACAAATCTCAGTTGGAAGATTGATTAATATTTTAGAATTCTGCACAAGTGCTTTAGGGTCAGGGAGAAATTTCATTGCGTTTTCTCATGGGCTGTACATTTGATTGGTTGCCTTCTTCGAGGAGATTGAGTGAGCTGGGGAAATTGTACATGGTCTGTAGAGGAAATAGATTTGATAGGCGAATGCTCTTTACATATTGTGTATTCTTTTAACATCTCTCTATTCACCTTTAAGTTTGCCAGCGGTAAATTCCTTTGACGAGATGATCTGATCCATATCTGATCGAATTATCCCCTCAAGTTCCTTGTTAGATCTTTTGCACTCATCTTGTAGGGACTGCAATCCATCAGCAAGCTGGTTTTGTACTAAATTGTAAGCATCTTCCACAATCTGTAAAACACCATCGCATTAGTAATAATTTGCATGAAAGCTTATTTACCATATTATTATAAAAATATCAAGGGATGTTGGGTGGGACTGAGCATTTGTAAATATGTGGATTTAAATGGTTCAACGTGCAGGTCTGAACCTGATGTTTGAATAAAATATATTTAGATCCAGGCATGCGACCTCTCCTAGACTACAAGTCATGTAGATGGCTCACATTACTAGCCTGCCAGGGATCACACATATAACTTGTGGGATGATTTGATTGAGGTTTTTAGGATTTTGAAAAGAATTGCTAGGGTAGATGGAGAAAAACTTTTCCCACTAGTGGGGGAGTCTGGGACAAGGGGACAAAACCTTAAAATCAGAGACAGGCCATTTAAAGGTGAAGTTATGAAACATGCAAAGGGTGGCAGAAGTGTGGAACTCTCTCCCACAACATGTACCAAATGCTAGTTCAATTAATAATTTTAAATCTGAGATCAATAGATTTTTGCTGGACAAGGGTATAAAAGAATATGGAGCCAAGGCAGGTGGATAGAGTTAGGATACAGATCAGCCAGGATCTCATTGAATGGCGGAACAGGTCTGCTCCTGTTTCTATGTTCCAATGTTAACTTGAAAATAGATACATGCATACAAAAGCACACACATCATTATATTAGAAAAAAGACAAACTAATAAATCATATTAATCATTTTTTACCCTCCATAAACCATCTTCTTCAAAATGCAGCTGTGTCTGTATTCTAAATTCCTCTCACGCATCACTTCCATCCTTGCGGATATACACTGGCTTCCTATTCCCCAACATACTGGATTTAAAATCCTTATCCTTGTCTTCAAATCCCTCCATAGTCTTGCTCCGCCCTAGCTTTGAAGCTTTCTCCAGGCCAAGCATTTTCTGTTTAAACTCCTTTGGAGAAGAGGCCTGTTCCCTCTGAATACTGAGGACTCTGGTGACTCTGAGAATCTTTTCTACAGTAATGATGGTAAACAGCTTCCTAAGGTCTCGACATGCCGTGAAATGATGACCAGGTGATCAATAGAGGATGGATCACAATGTGTGAAGCTCCGCACTTGCATCACTTTTACGTGGGCAGTCATTTAGTTTGGATTTCAGGAATCCAGATTCTGAATGCCTGCTCCCTACATTTACATTGCTAAATGCAGTTCCTTATTGCAGGCAGCAAAGTCTTGGACCTATTTTCACCTGGGTCTATGGTTCTACTGCCAGAAAAAAGGAGAGCTCGATTTGATAGCTAGTTTCCTGCCCTCCCAGTACCGGCAAGATGGAACGGTGTGTCCGTTTGATGTCTGCAGCTCGGTGCCATAATGTAAATGAGGGCAGGGCTTCATAATGGCTTGGGGCTCGACCAGCAAAAACAGACGAGCAGGCTGTACTTGTAAACTTTTTGTATACATAGAGCACCATGATCTGAAAAAACCTATGTAGTGCCATGTATAATGCAAGTTCTGTTTAGTAATGTATGTTGCAAAAAAATGTAACTACCCTCACCCATTCCGTGTACCGTATAGTACCACATGTAACGTAATTTGATGACTGTATTACAATGTATCCTGGATTGTACTGAAATGTACCTCGAAATGTAAAGCAAGCAAATGTATTGAATGGAACTGCTGTCAGCGTCCAAATGTACTGAACTATTTTCCAATGTATTGTGCAAATTTTTATATGAATAAAGTATATTTTGAAATTAAAAAAAAACAGACGAGCAGCTGATGGACTCCGCCCGCTGCCTGCCCATTCTCCGCCCGTTGTTACAATCGGCTCTGGTGTCTTCAATTGTTAAACTCTCGCCTCCTGTACAAAACTCAACTGTAACAGTAAAGGTGTAGTTAAAGGTTTGCTGTTTTGATTGTGGATATTCTAGGCCCAAGTTTCCACATGATTTGCGCCTGATTTTTAGGAGCAACTGGTGGAGAACGGACTATCTTAGAAATCGCAATTCTCCACATTTTTTTTTCTGCAGTTCTAGTCAGGTAGAACAGTTCTACTTTGGAACAGAATTTTTTTCTTCAAAAGGGGGCATGTCCGGCCACTGATGCCTGATTTCAAAGTTTCCACAGTGAAAACATACTCCAAACTAAAGTAGAATGGAGCAAGTGAAGATTTTTGTAGAACTGAAAAAACCTGTTCTACACATTAAAAAATCAGGCGCAGGTTACAAATTAGGCGTCCAGAACGAGGTGGGGGGGAGAGGGGGGGGGAAGTCATTAAATTCTACAATAAATCCTTATTTATACTTCTACAAATATTATACAAATAAATCCAACCTGAATAAACATTTATAAGCAAAGAAAAGATTAAATAAACCATCTTCCTACCTGTGTGAAAGTGCTTCAGCCATCGTTCGTTGCCGCGGGGGGTGGGGAAGGAAACCGCCGTTTGTTGCTGCGGAGGGGAGGGAGGGGAAGGAGACAGCGGTTTGTTGCTGTGGAGGGTGGGGAGGGGAAGGAGACAGCGGTTTGTTGCCATGGAGGGTGGGGAGGGAAAGGAGACAGCGGTTTGTTGCCGTGGAGGGTGGGGAGGGGAAGGAGACAGCGGTTTGTTGCCATGGAGGGTGGGGAGGGAAAGGAGACAGCGGTTTGTTGCCGTGGAGGGGAGGGAGGGGAAGGAGACAGCGGTTTGTTGCCGCCGCGGAGGGGAGGGAGGGGAAGGAGACAGCGGTTTGTTGCCGCCGCGGAGGGGAGGGAGGGGAAGGAGACAGCGGTTTGTTGCTGTGGAGGGGAGGGAGAGGGAGGAAACCGCGGTTTGTTGCCGTGGAGGGTGGGGAGGGGAAGGAGACAGCGGTTTGTTGCCGTGGAGGGGAGGGAGGGGAAGGAGACAGCGGTTTGTTGCTGTGGAGGGGAGGGAGAGGGAGGAAACCGCGGTTTGTTGCCGTGGAGGGTGGGGAGGGGAAGGAGACAGCGGTTTGTTGCCGCCGCGGAGGGGAGGGAGGGGGAGGAAACCGTCGTTTGTTGCCGTGGAGGGTGGGGAGGGGAAGGAGACAGTGAGAAGGGTAGCCTCAGTGCTGATGTGCTGATGGCAATGTGCTTTTATTAAAAAATGTTCAAAAATTAAACAGCTACAAAGAACTACAAAAATGGCCGAGTGCCAATGTTTCCTTCACACTGCGCGGGCGCGAACGCTCTAACGCGCACGCGCAGCGTTGCCGGCAGGAAAAAAACTAATTTAAATAGTACCCGCCCCCTCCCACTTACAAAATCGGCGCGAGTGTAGGCTCCGCCCCCCTGGGCGCCGCGCCAAACAGACAAGGAGCTGCAAAGCGCTCGAGAATAGCGCGTTTTTTTTCTGGCGCCGTTTTAGGCGCGAAAAATGGGCGCCCAGCTCGGAGGGGCGCCCGTTTTTTATCCTGTGGAAACTTGGGCCCTCTATGTTTGCACTGTGCTTTTATTGCTGTACATTTAACAATCTCCCAGTATTGCCAAAGGAGATAGCAGTCAGGTACATACGCTAAACCAGGCCTTTTTCTTTTCGTTCTTCTTGCCCTTCATTTTTGGCAGGATATCACTCTGCAGGGAAGGCAACAGTTCTTCCATCACCAGGTTGCTTAGAATCTACAAGAGGAAATCACAAATTTATAGTTCAATTGACAATTTTGTTTTCATTTTTGCTGTTCATTCCAGGTCAAGAACCATTAGCAGGGCCTACAAAACTGCACGAAGGAAGATGCATCAACCTTTGTTAATTTAATCACATATATATTAAAGACAAGGAGTGGTCTCAAAATTCTACTCGTGGTGAACCTGCAGGTGGCGCTATGCGCATAATGTTCCATGACTCATTAGTACAGTGGACCTATCGTTACCTAATAGGCTTTAATTAGGCATCATTGTCCCTATTATTTCACTAAACATCCTTCCAAATTGCTTTTCATATGGCAGTTGATTTTTATTGTTCCTTCACCCGCACCTGAAACACAGCAATGCACTCTTGTGGATAAAGAAACAGTGCTTTAGTGTCCATACATGGAGCATTAGTGACACTCGGTTTAACTTAGTGAATCCACTCTCCTGCTGCCAAGGCCAAAAATGGCCACAGAAGAGGATGTTCTTGCACAGAACCAGATTCAGCTCTCCAATCTGAACTGGACTTTCCTGACCCTCACTGAAACTGTTCAGGCCTTGCACCCTCATCGATCATCTCCTGGAACTTTCCGAGTCATCATCATCATCCTTGGAGTCGAGGATGACTTGCTTCCACTCTAAAAGTGAGTTCTCAGGTGACTGAGGAGGCCAATGTGGGATCTAGTCTCTGTCACAGATGAGGCAGACAGTGGTTGAAGTAAAGGGTGGTCGGGGAGCCTGAGTTGACGCATGCTCCTTCCGCTGTCTGTGCTTGGTTTCTGCTTGTTTTTGGCGAAGGGACTCGAGGTGTTCAGCACCCTCCCGAATTCTCTTCTTCCACTTTGGGCGGTCTTGGGCCAGGGATTCCCAGGGGTCGGTGGGGATGTTGCACTTTATCAAGGAGGCTTTGAAGGTGTCTTTGAAGCATTTCCTCTACCCACCAGCCATGTCGAAGCTCCGCATAGAGCGCTTGCTTTGGGAGTCTCGTGTCGGGCATGCGGATGATGTGGCCCGCCCAACGGAGCTGATTGAGTATGGTCAGTGCTTCAAAGCTGGGGATGTTGGCCTGAGCGAGAACACTGGCCTTGGTGCGTCTGTCCTGCCAATGGATTTGCAGGATATTGCGGAGCCAAGTACATCAATAGTCAACTGGTAATCATCTCGCTGAACCCCGTTAGTGAAATACACCTGATGCAATTTAAGCCAAACCAGCCATTTTAAACCTCTTTGCTCCCCCACTCCCAATCCCACTGAGCCTTGAATGCAGTCCCGGGCGTTCACATCCCTCACCCTGCTGACAGAAAAATGCCACCCAACTGGCTCAGCACCCCAGCACCTGAATAGGCTCCCCCCCACCCCACCCACTCCGCCGCTCAAACCCTTCCCCAACCACGGCCCTGACCTACCAACCCCTCACGCCACTAAGACTGAAATCAGGCCGCACGCATTCAGCACCCACTCCCCCATCAATTTCTGGTTCAGGAGGGAATAAAATCACCAAGAGTTCCTATTCGTGATCACTATCCAGCAAACTGAGTTGGAATGTGCACAGGCCTCAGTGAGAAATGGGCCGGGCTTGGCAGTAATGCCCTCATGGCTGAATATCCTGTTGGCATTCAATATCAAGGCTTGTTGGATGAAGTAATGGAGAGTTACCTGATGACTGTGAGACTATACCCCAGAAAGTGTCAGCACCTCAGCAAAGGGAGAAAAGTGAAAGAAGAGAGAATACCTCAGTAGAATGAGACTTAATGTTTATGTTTTTTCACACAATAGAACTCTTATTTTAAGTCTAAAATGAACCTATTTGATACTGTTTAATTTTATCACCATGCAGGAAAGCGCAGGTTCAATCTCACGTGCCACCACTCTGTAATGTGTTATGTTAGTACATCAGTATACTGTGCCATTGTTTTGTTCGTGCATGACTGTAACATTGTAATGCAAAGTGAACATTCCCAAACTTCATGGGGTGATGAAGTGAATTCCAGCAGAATCACTGCAGATATAACATGAGCAGGGCTTGAATTGAAATTTCTAAAGCAGTAGGAATCCCATAACTAGAAGAAGTTTTGTATCTACAAAGTAACAACAGTGGAAGGTGTCATCTGGTTTCCGATCTGTTAGCAACACTGTAAACATAGCAGGAAGATTCCTCCTGTTTGCTATATTCAGCAAAATTGTAAATGCATCAAAAAAGAATGTGTCTATCACTTTGCTAAAATAGTAAACTTAGGAAATCTTTCTACTGTGTTTATGATGCAACTCACAAATAGTGAAGAGAAGAAATATCGCCCCCCAGTACTGATAGGAACATAGGAACAAAAGTAAGCCCATTCAGCCCTTCAAGCCTGTTCTGCCATTCAATTAGATTATGGTTTATCTGTACCTTAACTCTATTTACCCACCTTGGTTCCAGATCCCTTAATACCCTTACCTAACAAAAATCTATTGATCTCAGTTTCGCAATTTTCAATTGACCCCCAGCCTCAACAGCTATTTGGGATAAAGAGTTCCAGATTTTCACTATCCTTTGTGTGAAGAAGTGCTTCTTGACATCACCTTTGAACGGCCTAGCTCTAATTTTAAGGTTATCCCCCCCCTTGTTCTGCAAGGGGAATTAGGAAAGCTGGCTGTCATACCTGCCAATCTTGGAAACAGGCACAAGCTGACCAGCTGCTTTAAAAAAAAGTCTCTGACTTGTTAAAAATGTAGTTTGCACAAGCGTTATAACTTCACTCATATTGGACCTTCACTTGTACTGGAAGAAGAAACACATAGGGTAGATTTTTCTCTGTCCTGATCCCAGGTTATGGCACAGCAATGATGACAAATATTCTGTGCCTGAAAAGCACTGCCCCTGAACTTCCGCCGCGGCTTTTCAGATGTCTGTACCGGACTGCGCCTGAAGACGGCGCAATAATATAAATTACACACAATGCCAACTGAGTCTGCACCTAGATTTCCTCTCGCATCACCGGGTGCATAGCAGGCGCAGACTGCCTCCATAGAAACGTTGCTTCCCCAGCTACCTTTTAGGTGTTATCTGTCCAAAACACAGGAACATAGGAATAGGAGTAGGCCATTCAGCTCCTCTAACCTGCTCCGTCATTCATTGAGATCATGGCCGATATCCGAACTCTATCCACTTGCCCTGGCTCCATATTCCTTGATACCCTTAGCTAGCAAAACTCTATCGATCTCAGATTTAAAATTATTAAATGAGCTAGCAACTACTGCTTTTTGTGGGAGAGAATGCCACACTTCTGCCACCCTTTGCATAGTTCCTAATTTGCTACTGAATGACCTGGGTCTGATTTGAAGGTTTTGGGTCCTAGACTTCCTCACCAGTGGAAAAAGTTTCTCTCTATCTAACCTATCAATTCTTTTCAAAATCCTAAATAGGTGCAGTGCCCAGAGCTGTATAGAGCACTCCAGATGTGGTCTAACCAGGGCTTTGTATAACTGTAGCATAACTTCCTCACTTTAATATTCTAGCTCTCTGGTTATAAATGCTAACATTGCATTGGCTATTTTGATTATTTTTTGTTCCTGACTACTACATTTTAATGATCGGTGTACATGGATCCCTAAATCTTGTTGGACCTCCACTGTTCCTAGCTTTTCACCATTTAAATACTCGGATCTATCCTTTTATGATCCAAAATGGATGACCTCACATTTACCTGCATTGAAATCCATCTGCCACAGTTTTGCCCACTCACTTAATCTATCAATGTCTCTTTCTAATGTTATGCTCCCATCTACACTACTTACTATACCACCAATCTTTGTTTCATCGACAAACTTGGCTCTCCATCATGTTATCTATGTTATTAATACATTTAGTGAATAGTTGAGGCCCCAGCTCAGATCCTTGTGGGACACCACTAGTCACTTCCTTCCAATTCAAGTACATACCCATTATCGCTACTCTGTCTTCTACCACCTAACCAATCTCCCAACCAGGGCAATAATTTGCCTTCAATTCCATGAGCTTTAATTTTAGCTAACACTCACTTATGTGGAACCTTCTGGAAGTCCACATAAACTCCATTCATAGGCATTCCCCTGTTTCCTACTTTAGTTACTTCCTCAAAAAATTCAATTATGTTCATCAGATGTGGCCTAACCTTTACCAATCCATGTTGGCTCTCTCTAATCAGCTCAAATTTCTCTAATTGCTCAGTCACTCTGTCTTTAATTATAGATTCCAATAACTTCACCACAACAGTTGATAGATTAACAGGTTTTTTCCCTGGTTTCTCTCTCACCTTTCTTAAATAATGGAGTCACATTTGCAATTTTCCAATCTAAAGTGACAATTTTTTTTATGGATGCGCTTATTTGTACAGTGTACTACAAAAATGGCCACCATGCTCCACCCTTTGTCTAAGACTGGTCCCCTTGGACGATAAGCCACACCCTGAAGATTTGCAGGAATGTGTAACTGGAACCGCCCATCCCAAGGTCTCACTGACTTTGCAAATTGTAACTCAATCCACTTTGACTCCCTGAAGTGACAGAGGACAGAGCTCCCCAGAAGACAGCAAGGGCCAGCCAAAGTGCCTTACCCCAGTCCAAGTGCATGCCTCCCTTAGCCAAAGTGCCTTACCTCAGTCTAAGTGTATGCCTCCTCCAGCCAAGGTGCCTTACATAGAAATATAGAAACATAGAAATTTACAGCACAGAAGGAGGCCATTTCGGCCCATCATGTCCGTGCCGGCCGACAATGAGTGGCCCTCGGTCAGCAGCCCTGAAGGTTACAGATAAACCTATGAACAATGAACAATGGCGGAAAGGTAAAGAGCATCCGGCACAACCAGTCCGCCCCACACAACTGCGACACCCCTTACACTGAAACATTCTACACTCCACCCCAACCGGAGCCATGTGATCTGGGAGAGGCAAAAACCAGGTAAAAACCCAGGCCAATTTAGGGAGAAAAAATCTGGGAAAATTTCTCTCTGACCCATCCAGGCAATCGAAACTAGTCCAGGAGATCACCCTGGTTGTATTCGAGTCCCTGCAGTAGATACCATCATATCTGCACCGGCCAACAAGAAATTATCCAGTCTAATCCCAATTATCAGCTCTAGGTCCGTAACCCTGGAGGTTACGGCACTTCAAGTGCCCATCCAACCATCTCTTAAAAGTGCTGAGGGTTTCTGCATCCACCACTCTTCCAGGCAGTGAGGTCCAGATCCCCACAACCCTCTGCATAAAGAAGCCCCCCCCCCTCAAATCCCCTCTAAACCTTCCATCAACCACCTTAAAACTATGCCCCCTCATAATAGACCCTCCCACCAATGGAAATAGGCCCTTACTATCCATTATGTCCAGGCCCCTCAATATTTTGTACACCTCAATGAGTGCTCCTCTCAACCTCCTCTGTTCCAATGAGAACAAACCCAGCCTATCCAATCTGTCCTCATAACTCAGTTTCTTCATTCCAGGTAGCATCCTAGTAAATCTCCTCTGCACCCTCTCTAGTACAATCACGTCCTTCCTATAGTACGGCGACCAGAACTGCACGCAGTACTCCAGTTGTGGCCTCACCAAACTATTATACAATTTAAGCATAACCTCCCTGCTCTTGTATTCTATGCCTCGGCCAATAAAGGCAAGCATTCCGTATGCCTTCTTAACCACCTTATCCACCAGGCCTGCTACTTTCAGGGATCTATGGACAAGCATTCCAAGGTCCCTTTGTTTACCTACACTATTAAGTGGCCTACCACTTAATGTGTATACCCTTTCCTTATTAGCCCTCCCAAAGTGCATTACCTCACACTTCTCTGAATTAAATTCCATTTGCCACTGTTCTGCCCACCTGACCAGTAGACTGATATCCTCCTGCAGCCCATGACTTTCCTCTTCATTATCAACCACACAGCCAATTTTAGTGTCGTCTGCAAACTTCTTAATCATACTTCTTATATTCAAATCTAAATCGTTGAAATATACCATAAAAAGCAAGGGACCCAGTATTGAGCCTTGTGCAACACCACTGGAAACATCCTTCCAGTCACAAAAACATCCATCAACCATTACCGTTTGCTTCCTACCTCTAAGCCAAGTTTGGATCCAACTTGCCACTTTGCCCTGGATCCCATAGGCTTTAACCTTCATGGCCAGTCTACCATGTGGGACCTTATCCAACACTGATTTACCCACAAGTAGCTGTTTTCAGTCCAGTGTGGCCAAATCACTCCTTAACTTAGCAAAATTAGCTTTTCCCCAATTTGGGACTTTTATTCCAGACCTATCCTTGTCCTTATCTATAACTAACTTGAATCTGACTGAATTATGGTCACTGGCACCCAAGTGCTCTCCCACTAATACCCCTTCAACCTGCCCAGCTTCATTCCCCAAAACTAAATCCAAAACTTCCCCCTCTCTTGTTGGGCTTGCGACATACTGACTACAAAAGTTCTCTTGAATGCATTTCAAGAATTCCGCACCCTCTATACCCTTCACACTATATTGTCCCAATCAATATTGCCAAATTAAGTAATTTAAGGGTTACATCACGCCGTGCCATGCTCCTCCTGTGCTATGTGGGAAATCAGGGACACTATCAGTGCTGGAAGTGTGTCCAGCTGCAGCTCCTGACAGACCACATTGCAGCACTGGAGCTGCGCATGGATTCACTCTGGAGCATCCGCGACGCTGAGGATGTCGTGAATAGCACGTTTAGTGAGTTGGTCACACTGCAGGCAAAGGTAACTCAGGCAGCTAGGGAATGGTGACCATCAGGAAGAGCAGTGGAAGGAAGGTAGTGCAGGGGTCCCCTGCGGTCATCCCTCTCCAAAACAGATACCATTTTGGGCACTGTTGGGGGGGATGACTCATTAGGGGAGGGCAGCAGCAGCCAAGTTCATGGCACCATGGATGATTCTGCTGCACAGGAGGTCAGGAAAAAGAGTGGGAGAGCTATAGTGGTAGGGGATTCTATTGTAAGGGGAATAGATGGACATTTCTGCGGCTGCAATTGAGACTCACTGGTGCAAGGGTCAAGGATGTCTTGGAGCGGGTGCAGGACATTTTGGAGGGGGAGGGTGAACAGCCAGTTGTCGTGGTGCATATAGGTACCAACGATATAGGTAAAAAACGGGATGAGGTCCTACAAGCTGAATTTAGGGAGCTAGGAGTTAAATTAAAAAGCAGGACCTCAAAGGTAGTAATCTCAGAATTGCTACCAGTGCCACGTGCTGGTCAGAGTAGAAATAGCAGGATAGCAAAGATTCAAATTCCTGGGACATTGGAACCGGTTCTGGGGGAGGTGGGACCATAACAAATCGAACGGTCTGCACCTGGGCAGGACCGGAACCAATGTCCTAGAGGGAGTGTTTACTAGTGTTGTTGGGGAGGGGTTAAACTAATATGGCAGGGGGATGGGAATCTATCCAGGGAGACAGAGGGAAGTAAAATGGGGGCAGAACCAAAGATAGAAAGAAGAAAAGTAAAAGTGGAGGGCAGAGAAACCCTAGGCAAAAATCAAAAAGGGCCACATTACAGCAAAATTCTAAAGGGACAAAGTGTGTTAAAAAGACAAGCCTGAAGGCTCTGTGCCTCAACGAGAGGAGTATTCGTAATGAGGTGGATGAATTAACAGGGCATGCAGCTATTAATGAATATGATATAATTAGGATTACGGAGACATGGCTCCAGGGTGATCAAGGCTGGGAACTCAAAATCCAGGGGTGTTCAACATTCAGGAAGGATAGACAGAAAGGAAAAGGAGGTGGGGTAGCATTGCTCGTTAAAGAGGAAATTAATGCAATAGTAAGGAAGGACATTAGCTTGGATGATGTGGAATCTGTATGGGTAGAGCTGCGGAATACCAAAGGGCAGAAAACGATAGTGGGAGTTGTGTACAGACCACCAAACAGTAGTAGTGAGGTTGGGGACAGCATCAAACAAGAAATTAAGGATGCGTGCAATAAAGGTACAGCAGTTATCATGGGCGACTTTAATCTATATATAGATTGGGCTAACCAAACTGGTAGCAATACAGTGGAGGCCGATTTCCTGGAGTGTATTAGGGATGGTTTTCTCGACCAATATATCGAGGAACCAACTAAAGGGCTGGCCATCCTAGACTGGATGACGTGTAATGAGAAAGGACTAATTAGCAATCTTGTTGTGCGAGGCCCCTTGGGGAAGAGTGACCATAATATGGTAGAATTCCTTATTAAGATGGAGAGTGACACAGTTAATTCAGAGACAAGGGTCCTGAACTTAAGGAAAGGTATGAGACATGAATTGGCTAGAATAGACTGGCGAATGATAATTAAAGGGTTGATGGTGGATAGGCAATGGCAGATATTTAAATATCACACGGATAAACTTCAACAATTGTACATCCCTGTCTGGAGTAAAAATAAAACGGGGAAGGTGGCTCAACCGTGGCTAACAAGGGAAATTAGGGATAGTGTTAAATCCAAGGAAGAGGCATATAAATTGGCCAGAAAAAGCAGAAAACCTGAGGACTGGGAGAAATGTAGTTCCAGCAGAGGAGAATAAAGTTTTTAATTAGGAGGGGGAAAATAAAGTATGAGAGGAAGCTTGCTGGGAACATAAAAACTGACTGCAAAAGCTTCTATAGATATGTGAAAAGAAAAGAGATTAGTGAAGACATATGTAGGTCTGTTACAGTCAGAATCAAGTGAATTTATAATGGGGAACAGAGAAATGGCAGACCAATTGAACAAATACTTTGGTTCTGTTTTCACGAAGGAAGACACAAATAACCATCCGGAAATACTAGGGGACCGAGGGTCTAGCGAGAAGGAGGAACTGAAGGAAATTCTTATTAGTCAGGAAATTGTGTTAGGGAAATTGAGGGGATTGAAGGCCGATAAATACACAGGGCCTCATAATCTGCATCCCAGAGTATTTAAGGAAGTGGCCCCAGAAATAGTGGATGCATTGGTAATCATTTTCCAACAGTCTATCGACTCTGGATCAGTTCCTATGGACTGGAGGGTAGCTAATGTAACACCACATTTTAAAAAAGGAGAGAGAAAACGGGTAATTATAGACCGGTTAGCCTGACATCGGTAGTGGGGAAAATGTTCGAATTAATTATTAAAGATGAAATAGAAGCACATTTGGAAAGCAGTGACAGGATCGGTCCAAGTCAGCATGGATTTATGAAAGGGAAATCTTCTAGAATTTTTTGAGGATGTAACTAGGAGTGGACAAGGGAGAACCAGTGGATGTGGTGTATTTGGACTTTCAAAAAGCTTTTGACAAGGTCCCACACAAGAGATTGGTGTGCAAAATTGAAGCACATGGTATTAGGGGTAATGTATTGACGTGGATAGAGAACTGGTTGGCAGACAGGAAGCAGAGAGTCAGGATGAACAGATCCTTTTCAGAATGGCAGGCAGTGACTAGTGGGGTGCCGCAGGGCTCAGTGCTGGGACCCCGGCTATTTACAATATACATCATAGAAAACATAGAAAACATAGAAAATAGGTGCAGGAGTAGGCCATTCAGCCCTTCAAACCTGCACCACCATTCAATAAGGTCATGGCTGATCATTCACCTCAGTACCCCTTTTCTGCTTTCTCTCCATAACCCTTGATCCCTTTAGCTGTAAGGGTCATATCTAATTCCCTCTTGAATATATACAATGAGCTGGCATCAACAACTCTCTGCGGAAGGGAATTCCATAGGTTAACAACTCTCTGAGTAAAGAAGTTTCTCTTAATCTCAGTTCTAAATGGCCTATCCCTTAGCCTTAGACTATGTCCCCTGGTTCTGGACTTCCCCAACATCGGGAACATTCTTCCTGCATCTAACTTGTCCAGTCCCGTCAGAATTTTATATGTTTCTATGAGATTCCCTCTCATCCTTCTAAACTCCAGTGAATACAGGCCCAGTCGATCCAATCTCTCTTCATATGTTAGTCCTGCCATCCCGGGAATCAGTCTGGTGAACCTTCGCTGCACTCCCTGAATAGCAAAAACGTCCTTCCTCAGATTAGGAGACCAAAACGGAACACAATATTCCAGGTGAGGCCTCACTAAGGCCCTGTACAACTGCAGTAAGACCTCCCTGCTCCTATACTCAAATCCCCTAGCTATGAAGGCCAACATACCATTTGCCTTCTTCACCGGCTGCTGTACCTGCATGCCAACTTTCAAAGACTGATGTACCATGACACCCAGGTCTCGTTGCACCTCCCCTTTTCCTAATCTGCCGTCATCCAGATAATATTCTGCCCTTGTGTTTTTGTCACCAAAGTGGATAACCTCACATTTATCCACATTATACTGCATCTGCCACGCGTTTGCACACTTACCTAACCTGTCCAAGTCACACTGGAGCCTTTTAGCATCCTCCTCACAGCTCATACCGCCCCTCAGCTTAGTGTCATCTGCAAACTTGGAGATATTACACTCAATTCCCTCATCCAAATCATTAATGTATATTGTAAATAGCTGGGGTCCCAGCACTGAGCCCTGCGGCACCCCACTAGTCACTGCCTGCCATTCTGAAAAGGACCCGTTTATCCCGACTCTCTGCTTCCTGTCTGCCAACCAGTTCTCTATCCACGTCAGTACATTACCCCCAATACCATGTGTTTTAATTTTGCACACCAATCTCTTGTGTGGGAACTTGTCAAAAGCGTTTTGAAAGTCCAAATACATCACATCCACTGATTCTCCCTTGTCCACTCTACTAGTTACATCCTCAAAAAATTCTAGAAGATTTGTCAAGCAGGATTTCCCTTTCATAAATCCATGCTGACTTGGACCGATCCCGTCACTGCTTTCCAAATGTGCTGCTATTTCATCTTTAATGATTGATTCCAACATTTTCCCCACTACTGATGTCAGGTTAACCGGTCTATAATTACCCACTTTCTCTCTCCCTCCCTTCTTAAAAAGTGGTGTTACATTAGCTACCCTCCAGTCCATAGGAACTGATCCAGAGTCGATAAAGTGTTGGAAAATGATCACCAATGCATCCACTATTTCTAGGGCTACTTCCTTAAGTACTCTGGGATGCAGACTATCAGGCCCCGCGGATTTTTCGGCCTTCAATCCCATCAATTTCCCCAACACAATTTCCCGCCTAATAAGGATTTACTTCAGTTTCTCCTTCTCACTAGACCCTCGGTCCCTTAGTACTTCCGGATGGTTATTTGTGTCTTCCTTCGTGAAGACAGAACCAAAGTATTTGTTTAACTGGTCCCCCATTTCTTTGTTGCCCGTTATAAATTCACTTGATTCTGACTGCAAGGGACCTATGTTTGTCTTCACTAATCTTTTTCTCTTCACATATCTATAGAAGCTTTTGCAGTCAGTTTTTATGTTCCCAGCAAGCTTCCTCTCATACTCTATTTTCCCCCTCCTAATTAAAGCCTTTGTCCTCCACTGCTGTATTATAAAATTCTCCCAGTCCTCAGGTTTGCTGCTTTTTCTGGCCAATTTATATGCCTCTTCCATGAATTTAACATTATCCTGAATTTCCCTTGTTAGCCACGGTTGAGCCACCTTCCCCGTTGTATTGTTACCCAGACAGATGATTTAGATGAAGGAATTGAGTGTAATATCTCCAAGTTTGCAGATGACACAAAGCTCGGTGGCAGTGTGAGCTGCGAGCAGGATGCTAAGAGGCTGCAGGATGACTTGGACAGGTTAGATGAGTGGGCAAATGCATGGCAGATGCAGTATAATGTGGATAAATGTGAGGTTATCCACTTTGTGGCAAAAACACGAGGGCAGAATATTGTCTGAATGGGGACAGATTAGGAAAAGAGGAGGTGCAACAACACCTGGGTGTCATGGTACATCAGTCATTGAAAGTTGGCATGCAGATACAGCAGGCAGTGAAGAAGGCAAATGGTATGTTGGCCTTCATAGCTAGGGGATTTCAGTATAGGAGCAGGGAGGTCTTACTGCAGTTGTACAGGGCCTTAGTGAGGCCTCACCTGGAATATTGTGTTCAGTTTTGGTCTCCTAATCTGAGGAAGGACGTTCTTGCTATTCAGGGAGTGCAGCGAAGGTTCACCAGACTGATTCCCGGGATGGCATGACTGACATATGAGGAGAGACTGGGTCGACTGGGCCTGTATTCACTGGAGTTTAGAAGAATGAGAGGGGATCTCATAGAAACATATAAAATTCTCACGGGACTGGACAGGTTAGATGCAGGAACAATGTTCCCGATGTTGGGGAAGTCCAGAACCAGGAGTCACAGTCTAAGGCTAAGGGGTAAGCCATTTAGGATCAAGATGAGGAGAAACTTCTTCACTCAGAGAATTGTGAACCTGTGAAATTCTCTACCGCAGAAAGTTGTTGATGATAGTTCATTAGATATATTCAAGAGGGAGTTAGATATGGCCCTTACGGCTAAAGGGATCAAGGGGTATGGAGAGAAAGCAGGAAAGGGGTACTGAGGTGAATGATCAGCCATGATCTTATTGAATGGTGGTGCAGGCTCGAAGGGCCGAATGGCCTACTCCTGCACCTATTTTCTATGTTTCTAATAGTTGGATAGTTAAAATCCCCTACTGTTAGTACCCTATGGTTTTTGAACTTCACACCAATTTGCCTACATATTTGCTCCTCTATCTCCCTCCCACTGTTTGGGGGTCTATAATACACACCCCCAGTGTGATCGCCCCTTTTTTATTTTTCAATTCGACCCATCTGGCCTCATTTGATGATCCCTCTCACATATCATCCCTCCTCGCCGCTGTAATAGTTTCTTTAATCAGTACCGCGATGCCCCCCACCCCCCGCCCTTTTTACCCCCCTCTCTGTCTTATCTAAAAATCCTGTAACCAGGAATATTGATCTGACAAACCTGCCCCTCTTTCAGCCATGTTTCTGTAATGGCTATAATGTCATACTCCCAAGTGTCTACCTGTGCTCTTGGCTCATCCGCCTTATTCGCTATACTCCTTGCATTAAAGCATATACCATTTAGCACAGGAAGACCTCTTTGATTACTACTTACCCAGCCTTGTTTCATCTGTCTTACAGATTCGCTTTCTAAATTCTTGCTATCCAATTTCTGTTTTACTTCCTTCCCTATTGAATTTGTTCTCAGGTTCTCATCCCCCTGCCAAGCTAATTTAAACTCTCCCCAACAGCACGAGCAAAACTCCCCACGTGGGTATTGGTCCCGGTGCTGTTGAGGTGCAACCCGTCCAGTTTGTACAGGTCCCATCTCCCCCGGAAGCGGTCCCAATGCCTCAAGAATTTAAAGCCCTCCCTCCTATACCAACTCTCCAGCCACGTGTTCATCCTCTCTGTCCTTCTATTGTTATACTCATTGGCATCGGTCGTAACTCGAGATTATTAGCTTTGAGGTCCTAACCTTTCATTTTCTTCCTAGCTCGCTGAATGCTGCCTGTAGGACCTCATCCCTCTTTTTACCTATGTTGTTGGTCCCGATATGGACCACGACCTCTAACTGTTTACCATCCCCCCCGCCCCCCGCAGAATGCCCTGCATCCGCTCTGTGACATCCTTGACCCTGGCACCAGGGAGGCACCATACCATTCGGGAGTCACGTCTATGGCCGCAGAAACGCCAGTCTGTTCCCCTAACTATAGAATCCCCTATCACTAGAGCTCTTTTATTGTTCGTCCTTCCCCCCTGTGCTGCTGGACCACCCGTGGTGCCTTGGAATTGGCTCTGGCTGCACTCCCAGACGCTGCACTCCTGCACTACCTGCCTTGCATTCTTACTTCGTCTGGTGGTCACCCACTTCCTCTCTGCCTGCACGCTTTTAAGCTGCAGGGTGACCACCTCCTGAAACGTGCTATTCACGTAGCTCTCAGCCTCGTGGATGCACCGTGTTGACTCCAGCCGCTGCTCAAGCCCCAAAATGCAGAGCTTGAGTCGTTGAAGCTGGAGACACCTCCTGCACACATGGTTGTCTAGGCCGCGGGAAGTGTCCAGGACTTCCCACATGCCGCAGGACATGCACTCCACAGGACTGAGCTGCCCTGCCATCCCTCTAGTTAGACTTATCTAGTTTAAAATCGAATTAAAAAGAAAGAGAAAAAAGAGATACTTATCAACTCACCGACCTCTGTGGCCTCCCGAACTCACCGACCTCTATGGCCTCCCGAACTCACCGACCTCTCCACCTCCGAACTCCTGACCTCTGTGGCCTCCCGAACTCTCGGACTCCTGGCCTGCCGAACTCACTGACCTCTGTGGCCTCCCGTACTCACCGACCTCCCGACCTCTCAGACCTCTCGAACTCCCGACCTCTCGAACTCCCGACCTCTCGGATCTCCGAACCCCCGACCTCTCGAACTTCCGACCTCTCCAGTCCAAGTGCATGCCTCCCCCAGCCGAAGTGCATTACCCCAGTCCGTGCATGCCTCCCCCAGCTAAAGTGCCTTACTCTAGTGCAAGTGCATCCTTCCCCCCGCCACTCCCTCCACCCCCCACAACAGATGGGGGAGGCATTGTGTACGGATTGTTAACAGGTTTATTGGGTATGAAGTGAATAGTGACAGTGTCGTGACTTCTGGATATCATCCACTCCAACGATGTCCCTTGTAGGGGGTTGGAAGAACGTGATCCGTCTTCCCTAAGTTCCCCCTCTCCCCTCTGATCCTCACCTGTGTCTCTCCCCCCCCCCACCCAAGTCTCTCTCTCTCTCCCAGTCTCTCTCACTCCCCCCAGCCTCTCTCTCTCTCCCCCAGTCCCTCTCTCTCTCTCCTCACTCTCTCTCTCCCCCAGCCTCTCTCACTCTCACCCAGTCTCTCTCTCTCTCCCCAAGCCTCTCTCTCTCTCCCCCAGTCTCTCTCTCTCTCCCCCAGTCTCTCTCTCTCTCCCCCAGTCTCTCTCTCCCTCTCCCTCCCTCTCGGCCCAACGTCGGCCGCTCTCGGCACCCCAAGAGGGGTCAGAGCGGGAAAGAGTCAGGGGAAGAGAGCCAGGGGGGAGAGAGTCAGTGGGGTTGGCGGGGGGGAGAGTTGGGGGGGAGAGAGTGAGTCGGGGGGGGGAGAGAGTGAGTCGGGGGGAGAATTGAGGAGGTAGAGAGTCGGGGGGAGCGAGTCGAATGGGAGAGAGTCGGGGGGAGAGAGTCGGGAGGAGCAAGTTGGGGGGGAGAGAGTCGGGGAGAGAGAGTTGGGGGGAGAGTCGGGGGAGAGAGTCGGTAGGGGAGGGAGTCAGGGGGAAGAGAGTCAGGGAGAGAGAGTCGGGGGGGGGAAGAGTCAGGGAGAAAGAGAGTCGGCGGAAGAGAGTCAGTGGGAGAGAGTTGATGGGGAGAGAGAGTCGGGGGGGAGAGAGTCGGGGAGAGAGAGTTGGGGGAGAGAGTCAGGGGAGAGAGTCAGTAGGGGAGGGAGTCGGGGGAGAGAGAGAGTCGGAGGGGAGAGAGTCGGGGGAGAGAGTTGATGGGGGAGAGAGAGAGTCGGGGGGGAGAGAGTCGGGGAGAGAGAGAGTCGGGGAAAGAGAGAGTTGGGGGGGAGAGAGTCAGGGGGAGAGAGTCGGGGAGAGAGAGAGTCAGGGAGGAGAGAGTCAGGGGGAGAGAGAGTCGGGGAAAGAGAGTCAGGGGGAGAGAGAGTCGGGGGGGGGAAGAGAGTCGGGGAAAGAGAGAGTCAGGGGGAGAGAGTCAGGGGAGAGAGTCAGTAGGGGAGGGAGTCAAGGGGAGAGAGTCGGGGAGAAAGAGAGTTGGTGGGGACAGAGTCGGGGAGAGAGAGAGTCGGGGAGGAGAGAGTCGGGGGGGAGAGAGTCGGAGAAAGAGAGAGTCGGGGAGAGAGAGAATCGGGGAGGAGAGAGTCGGGGAGGGAGAGAGTCGGGGAGGGAGAGAGTCGGGGAGAGAGAGAGTCGGGGAGGAGAGAGTCGGGAGTGTGAGAGTCGGGGAAAGAGAGAGTCGGGGAGAGAGAGAGTCGGGGAGAGAGAGAGTCGGGAGTGTGAGAGTCGGGGAAAGAGAAGAGTCGGGGGGGGAGAGAGTCAGGGAGAGAGAGTCGGGGAGAGAGTCGGGGAGGAGAGTGTCGGGGAGAGAGAGAGTCGTGGGGAAGAGAGTCGGGGAAAGAGAGAGTCGGGGGGGAGAGAGAGTCAGGGGGAGAGAGTTGGGAGAGAGAGAGTTGGAGGGGAGAGAGCCAGGGGGATAGAGTCGGTGGGGGAGAGAATGCCGGGGGGAGAGAATGGCGGGGGTAGTGTCGGTGGGGGGAGAGTCGGGGGGTGAGTCGGGAGGAGAGAGTTGGGGCTGGGGCCAGGGCCTGAGCGGGCAGAGAGTCGGGGCCTGAGCAGAGTCTCGGGCCTCAGATCCTGCTTCTCGGCACCACGTGGGGAATGATGATTCGGGGCCGGGGAGGGAGGGGGCGGAGCTTGACAGGGGGTGGGGCTTGACAGAAACATGTCTGTCAAAAAAAGTGCAGTACAAATAGTCACAGTTTTTTTATTTGTTTCTGGGATGTGGCGTCACTGGCAAGGAAAGAATATATTGTCCATCCCTAATTGACCTCGAGAAGGTGGTGGTGAGATGACTCTTAAGCTGCTGCAGTCTGTATGGTGAAGGTACACCCACAGTACTGTAAGGTAGGGAGTTCCAGGATTTGGACCCAATGACGATGAAGGAACGACAAAATATTTCCAAATCAGGATGGCGTGTAACTTGGAAGGGAATTGGATGTGATGGTGTTCCCATGTGCCTGCTGCCTTTGTCCTTCTAGGTGGTGGAGGTCATGGGTTTGGGAGGTGCTGCCGAAGAAGTCTTGGTGAGTTGCTTCAGTGCATCGTGTAGATGGTACACATTGCAGCCACGGTGCGCTGGTGATGGAGGGAGTGAACGTTGAGGGTGATGGATGGGGTGCCAATTAAGCGGACTGCTTTGTCCTGGATGGTGTCGAGCTTCTTGAGTGTTGGAGCTGAACTCATCCAGGCAAGTGGAGAGTATTCCATCACACTCCTGCCGTGCCTTGTAGATGGTGAAAAGGCTTTTGGGGAGTCGGAAGATGAGACACTCACCGCAGAATACCTAGCCTCTGACCCCCTCTTGTTGCCACAGTATTTATGTGGCTGGTCCTGTTAAGTTTCTGGTCAGTGGTGACCCTCAGGATGTTCACAGTGGGGGGATTTGGCGATGGTAATGCCATTGAATGTCAAGGGACGGTGGTTAGACTCTCGCTTGTTGAATATAGTCATTGCCTGGCACTTGTGTGGCGCGAATGTTATTTGCCACTTATCAACCCAAGCCTGAATGTCGTCCCAGTCTTGCTGCATGTGGGCATGGACTGCTTCATTATCTGAGGATTTGCAAATGCAACTGATCACTGCGCAATCATCAGCGAACATCCCCACTACTGACCTTATGATGGAGGGAAGGTCATTGATGAAGCAGCTGAAGACGGTTGGGCCTAGGACACTTCCCTGAGGAACTCCTGCACTGATATCCTGGGGCTGGGATGATTGACTTCCAACAACCACAACCATCATCCTTTGTGCTAAGTATGACTCCAGCCAATGAAAAGAGATTTCCCCCTGATTCCCATTGACTTCAGTTTTACAAGGGCTCCTAGATGCTACATTCGGTCAAATGCTGCCTTGATGTCAAGGTCAGTCACTCTCACTGCACCTCTGGAATTCAGCTCTTTTGTCCATGTTTGGACCAAGGCTGTAATAAGGTCTGGAGCCAAGAGGTCCTAGCAGAACCCAAACTGGACATCGGTGAGCAAGTTATTGGTGAGTAAATACCGCTTGACAGCACTGTTGACAACACCTTCCACCACTTTGCTGACGATTGAGGATAGGCTGGATTGGCAGTAATTCCTGAATCAAGAGAGCTTTGGAAGATTATGGCTAAAGCATCAGCAATTTCCTCATCTACTTCTATTAAAACCCTGGGGTGGAAACCATCAGATCCTGGGGATTTGTCAGACTTTCGTGCCATTATTTTTTCTAATACCGTTTGCTTGCATACATTAACATTAGTGTGTTCCAGTCCTTGATTCGTTATTAGTTTCTCTTGAATGTCAGGTAAATTATTCTCTTCCTCTACTGTGAAGATTGACACTAAGGGCTAGGAATTGCAGTGGCTCACCGCCCGGTTTCTTGGCGCTATTTGCCATTTTGGGCAATAACCGGGTCAACGAGAAATTGCCCAGCTGAGTTACGCCGGCGGTTTCAAAGTACCGCCGGGGAGCGGACCGCCGGCATGCACCGTCCACAGATCGCCATGGCGCGATATTTGGCCGAGCGGTGACCCATAGGTAAGTATAAAAAAACCTCCCACGAGGATCAGCAGAGCTGGGCGGTAGGTGAGCAGCTCTGCAAGAAAAAGGTAAGCAATTGTTTTTTTGCTCATTATTTTAAAGTTCTGTTGCAGTGATTTAAGTTAAAAGGGTCCTGAGAATGTTTTTATGATTTTATGTTCTGTTTTTTGAAAACATATTTTTAGTGTTTTTCTCCTCCTAGGCCCAACCCACAGCCTCGGGGTAAATTTTTAGTGAATGTTTTAATTATCGGCCATTTTCTTTAAGAATTGCCCAATCACCATTTTCGCCGAGAAACGGGGTGCAACGCCCATTTTTTTCGCTGGGCGGATTTTTTTCTTTTTCGGGGGGAAGTTTTCACCGGCAATAATCTTTGGAATCTTAACGGTCTTTTGGGCGGCAATCGGGTTGATATAAAATTCTAGCCATATGTAATTATTCAGCAAGTGCCGTTTCCTTATTTTCATTTGCAATATTACCCACATCTGTTTTTAAAGGGCCCACAGTACCCTTGACTACACTTTTTCTTCTCATCATCATCATCATAGGCCGTTCCTCGAATCAAGGAAGACTTGCTTCCACTCATAAAATGAGTCTTTAGGTGCCTAGACAGTTCAATACGAGAGCCACAGTCCCCGTCACAGGTGGGACAGATAGTCATTGAGGATAAGGGAGGGTGGGACAGATTTGCCGCAAGCTCTTGCCGCTGCCTGCGCTTGGTTTCTGTATGCTCTCGATGAGACTCGAGGTGCTCAGTGCCCTCCCGGATGCACTTCCTCCACTTAGGGCAGTCTTTGACCAGGGACTCCCAGGTGTCGGAGGGGATGTTGCACTTTATCAGGGAGGCTTTGAGGGTGTCCTTGTAACGTTTCCTCTGCCCAGCTTTGGCTCGTTTGCCGTGAAGGAGTTTCGAGTAGAGCACTTGCTTTGCAACTCGTGACTCGTGTCTGGCATGCAGACAATGTGGCCTGTCCCGCGGACCTGATCAAGTGTGGTCAGTGCTTCAATGCTGGGGATGTTGGCCTGGTCGAAGACGCTAATGTTGCTGCGTCTGTCCTCCCAGGGGATTTGTGGGATCTTGCGGAGACATCGCTGGTGGTATTTCTCCAGCGACTTGAGGTGTCTACTGTACATGGGTAGCAGCAGGGCTGATTGTGCGACATGGAATGTGTCAAATTGTAAGGGAGAGCATGTGGGAAAGTGGATAGCAATAAAAAGTGGTCAAATGAGGAATTGAATGGCAATGGCCAATACCAGCACCAGCAGTACGCTCCATTGGGGCCTTCAGTTCAGCGCCTAAACCTTCTCTCTCAGCCTGATTTAAAGATAGTGGTGTGCACGATTGGACTCAGGCCAACAGGAAATCTGTGTGCTTTTGTGGTCATAAAGGCAGCAGCGGGATCATTAAAAGGCCAGGTCCAGTAGAAGCCCCATGTGTGAACAAGATTGGTTTATGCACCTATGAGCTTTTGTGGAACCAGGATTGTTATTTCATCAGCTGCTCATGAAGCAAGTGACGTTTCCTTAATTTTCATTTGCAATATTACCCACATCTGTTTTTAAAGGGCCCACAGCACCCTTGACTTCACTTTTTCTTCTAAAGTGACAAATATTATCATAAAAGTGATTTTTGCATTTAAAGTGTTTTTTTCTGCTTAAGAACTTGCTGTTGAATGCTGATAGTCTGTTATATTTAGTGATCAAGGCCATGATAAGTACCGTGCCTCCCCACCTCCGCCGACTGCCCCCACCCCTTGTAATATGACTTAGTGGGAGGCAGACACGCAGCAACAACCATAATCCCACTTGACAGCTGCTGAAGAAAGTTGCCCGGCTTTCTTCTGAGCCACTAATAACTGTATCCCTACCACAGGACAAGAATCCTTCTTCCCCATGACCAGGCAACTGCTCCATCCCCCCGTGAATAAGGAGAGAGGCCTCACAGTCAAACTAGCATCTTCCTTCTATTGACAAACCATCAATCTTCACACCCACACTTGCTTTCCCTCTTCAGAGGCGTCCAGACTCCTGCTAGGGATACCGCTGCTATCCGGGCGGTTACGGCAGCACAGACACATTCACAGAGGAAGGCATATTTCAATCAATGAGAAGAGCAGAGAAATGCAGATTTTAGCTTCTGGTTGGACTAGATGGATTTCAACTCTCTCACATATTCATGAGCAGCTGATGAAATAACAATCATGGTTCCACAAAAACTCATAGGTGCATAAACCAATCTTGTTCTCTCATGGGACTTCTACTGGACCTGGCCCTTTAATGATCCCGCTGTTGCATTTATGATCACAGAAGCGCACAGATTTCCTGTTGGCCTGAGCCCAATCATGTATGCTCAGTGCACACCACTATCTTTAAATCAGGCTGAGAGAGGAGGTTTAGGCGCAGAACTGAAGGCCCCAGTGGAGTGTACTTCCAGTGCTGGTACTGGCCATTGCCATTCAATTCCTCATTTGACCACTTTTTATTGCTATCCACTTTCCCACATGCTCTCCCTTACAATTTGACACATTCCATGTCGCACAATCAGCCCTGCTGCTACCCATGTTCGACTGCTAATGCACTGGACTAGGTCCTTTTCTGCTCTTAGTGAAACTCATAGTAATAATGAAAGATATTAAGCCTCTGTAGGTGAGAAGTTCAGTTCTTGCAAGAGTTTCCACCTACAGTACACAAAGGTCACATTCCCTGGCATTAGTGCTGGGAACAACACTGACAGCAGAGAAAGACTGAGTCCAGTGCAACAGCAAACAGGTCTGGGTAGGGAAAGGACTGGAGAAGAGAGGCCCAGTCTGGTGATTTTGCCAACAAATGCCAACGAGCCTACCAGACCCCCAAACACGCTGACTGGACCCCAAAAATGCTGTCAATATGTATGAGTAATCCAGGAAGGATGCTAGAGACAGAAGACAGAGAGTTCGGGAGGCCAGAGAGTTCGGGAGGCCAGAGAGTTCGGGAGGCACCGAGAGTTCGGGAGAGTCCAAGTTCGGGAGAGTCTGAGAGCGGAAGTCGGTAAGTTCGGAAGGCCAGGAGACGAGGAGCAGGAGGGCCGGAGGTAGGCAAGGAATTCACTTCTGACAAGAATCAAAGAGTCGGAGAAGCGGGCAGTTTAAAAAGAGCGGGAGTCGGAGGAGCGGAGGAGGTCGGGAGCAGCAAGGCCCATAAAAGGGGGCCCAGCAGTCGGAGGTAGTTGCAGGGGCAGAAGGTAAAAAGAAATCAAAGTGTGACGTCACAGCCAAGAGGGTAAGTGATTGGCTGGTGGATTGGTGAGTATTTAATTATTTTCTTTTTCTTTTTAGAAACATAGAAACATAGAAAATAGGTGCAGGAGTAGGCCATTCGTCCCTTCGAGCCTGCACCGCCATTCGATGAGTTCATGGCTGAACATGCAACCTCAGTACCCCATTCCTGCTTTCTTGCCATACCCCTTGATCCCCCTAGTAGTAAGGACTACATCTAACTCCTTTTTGAATATATTTAGTGAATTGGCCTCAACAACTTTCTGTGGTAGAGAATTCCACAGGTTCACCACTCTCTGGGTGAAGAAGTTTCTCCTCATCTAGGTCCTAAAAGGCTTACCCCTTATCCTCAGACTGTGACCCCTGGTTCTGGACTTCCCCAACATTGGGAACATTCTTCCTGCATCTACCCTGTCTAAACCCGTCAGAATTTTAAACGTTTCTATGAGATCTCCTCTCATTCTTCTGAACTCCAGTGAATACAAGTGTAAAGCCCTCAGTACAGATTCACACGAGGCATGTAGTGAAGTCAAGGTCACTCTGGACCTGCACCTTTATTTCACAGCTCTGGAATGCTGCACTTGCCTGAGACCTGTGCTTATGTACCTGTCTCTTGCAAGTGCACACCCGGTGGTAAGGTATGCTGGTGGTTACAGGTCATATCTTATTACAGTCATGTATAGCATGTTGGGATATAGTTATATATAATAATGTAAGATACATGACAACAAGCCCAGTTGATCCAGTCTTTCTTGATATGTCAGTCTCGCCATCCCGGGAATCAGTCTGGTGAACCTTCGCTGCACTCCCCTCAATAGCAAGAACGTCCTTCCTCAAGTTTGGAGACCAAAACTGTACACAATACTCCAGGTGTGGCCTCACCAAGGCCCTGTACAACTGTAGTAACACCTCCCTGCCCCGGTACTCAAATCCCCTCGCTATGAAGGCCAACATGCCATTTGCTTTCTTAACCGCCTGCTGTACCTGCATGCCAAACTTCAATGACTGATGTACCATGACACCTAGGTCCCGTTGCACCTCCCCTTTTCCTAGTCTGTCACCATTCAGATAATAGTCTGTCTCTTTTTACCACCAAAGTGGATAACCTCACATTTATCCACATTATACTTCATCTGCATTTGCCCACTCACCTAACCTATCCAAGTCACTCTGCAGCCTCATAGCATCCTCCTCGCAGCTCACACTGCCACCCAACTTAGTGTCATCCGCAAATTTGGAGATACTACATTTAATCCCCTCGTCTAAATCATTAATGTACAATGTAAACAGCTGGGGCCCCAGCACAGAACCTTGCGGTACCCCACTAGTCACTGCCTGCCATTCTGAAAAGTACCCATTTACTCCTACTCTTTGCTTCCTGTCTGACAACTAGTTCTCAATCCACGTCAGCACACTACCCCCAATCACATGTGCTTTAACTTTGCACATTAATCTCTTGTGTGGAACCTTGTCGAAAGCCTTCTGAAAGTCCAAATACACCACATCAACTGGTTCTCCCTTGTCCATTCTACTGGAAACATCCTCAAAAAATTCCAGAAGATTTGTCAAGCATGATTTCCCTTTCACAAATCCATGCTGACTTGGACCAATCATGTCACCTCTTTCTAAATGCGCTGCCATGACATCCTTAATAATTGATTCCATCATGTTACCCACTACCGATGTCAGGCTGACCGGTCTATAATTCCCTGTTTTCTCTCTCCCTCCTTTTTTAAAAAGTGGGATTACATTGGCTACCTTCCACTCCATAGGAACTGATCCAGATTCTATGGAATGTGGGAAAATGACTGTCAATGCATCCGCTATTTCCAAGGCCACCTCCTTAAGTACTCTGGGATGCAGACCATCAGGCCCTGGGGATTTATCGGCCTTTAATCCCATCAATTTCCCCAACACAATTTCCCGACTAATAAGGATTTCCCTCAGTTCCTCCTTCTTGCTAAACCCTCTGACCCCTTTTATATCCGGAAGGCATCACGGAGACATGGCTCCAGGGTGGCCAAGGCTGGGAACTCAACATCCAAGGGTATTCAACATTTAGGAAGGATAGACAGAAAGGAAAAGGAGGCGGGGTGGTGTTGCTGGTTAAAGAGGAAATTAATGCAATTGTAAGGAAAGACATTAGCTTGGATGATGTGGAATCGGTATGGGTGGAGCTACGGAATACCAAGGGGCAGAAAACGCTAGTGGGAGTTGTGTACAGACCTCCAATCAGTAGTAGTGATGTTGGGGAGGGCATCAAACAGGAAATTAGGGATGCATGCAATAAAGGTGCAGCAGTTATCATGGGTGACTTTGATATGCATATAGATTGGGCTAACCAAACTGGAAACAATATGGTGGAGGAGGATTTCCTGGAGTGCATAAGGGATGGTTTTCTCGACCAATATGTCGAGGAACCAACTAGGGGGGAGGCCATCTTAGACTGGGTGTTGTGTAATGAGAGAGGATTAATTAGCAATCTCGTTGTGCGAGGCCCCTTGGGGAAGAGTGACCATAATATGGTGGAATTCTGCATTAGGATGGAGAATGAAACAGTTAATTCAGAGACCATGGTCCAGAACTTAAAGAAGGGTAACTTTGAGGGTATGAGGCGTGAATTGGCTAGGATAGATTGGTAAATGATACTTAAGGGGTTGACAGTGGATGAATAATGGTCGACATTTAGAGACCGCATGGATGAACTATAACAATTGTACATCCCTGTCTGGCATAAAAATATAAAAAGGGAAAGTGGCTCAACCATGGCTATTAAAGGAAATCAGGGATAGTATTAAAGCCAAGAAAGTGGCATACAAATTGGCCAGAAATAGCAGCAAACCCGGGGACTGGGAGAAATTTAGAACTCAGCAGAGGAGGACAAAGGGTTTGATTAGGGCAGGGAAAATAGAGTACGAGAGGAAGCTTGCAGGGAACATTAAAATGGACTGCAAAAGCTTCTATAGATATGTAAAGCGAAAAAGGTTAGTAAAGACAAACGTAGGTCCCCTGCAGTCAGAATCAGGGGAAGTCATAACTGGGAACAAAAAAATGGCAGACTAATTGAACAAGTACTTTTCTGATCAGTAAGAAACCTTTGGCATTGTTATCAATTAGGTTAATTTAAGGGTTAAGCTGTGGCAGGAGAGCCCAAACCCGTGTCATACTGCTCCTGTGCTATGTGAGAAATCAGGGAAGCTTCCAGTGTTCCTGACAACAACATGTGCAGGAAGTGTATCCAGCTGCAGATCCTGACAGACCGCATTGCGGCACTGGAGCTGGGCATGGATTCCATTCTGGAGCATCCGCGATGCTGAGGATGTCGTGAATAGCATGTTTAGTCAGTTGGTCACATCGCAGGAAAAGGTTACACAGCCAGATGGGGAATGGTTGACCATCAGGCAGAGCAGTGGAAGGAAGTGTTGGGATCCTCTGTGGTCATCTCCCTCTAAAACAGATTCACCACCTTGGGTACTGTTGGGGGAGATGACTCATCAGGGGAAGGCAGCAGCAGCCAGGTCCATGGCACCAGGGGTGGCTCTGCTGCACAGGAGGGCAGGAAAAAGAGTGGGAGAGCTATAGTGATAGGGGATTCTATTGTAAGGCGAATAGATGGGCATTTCTGAGACCGCAAACGAGACTTCAGGGTGGTATGTTGCCTCCTTGGTGCAAGGGTCAAGGATGTCTCGGAGCGGCTGCAGCGCATTCTGGAGGGGGAGGGTGAACAGCCAGCTGTCGTGGTACATATAGGTACCAAAAATATAGGTAAAAACATAGAAACATAGAAACATAGAAAAATAGGTGCAGGAGTAGGCCATTCGGCCCTCGAGCCTGCACCGCCATTCAATAAGATCATGGCTGATCATTCCTTCAGTACTCCTTTCCTGCTTTCTCTCCATACCCCTTGATCCCCTTAACCATAAGAGCCATATCTAACTTCCTCTTGAATATATCCAGTGAACTGTCATCAACAACTCTCTGTGGCAGGGAATTCCACAGGTTAACAACTCTCTGAGTGAAGAAGTTTCTCCTCATCTCACTCCTAAATGGCCTACCCCTTATCCTAAGACTATGTCCCCTGGTTCTGGACTTACCCAACATCGGGAACATTCTTCCCGCATCTAACCTGTCCAGTCCTGTCAGAATTTTATATGTTTCTATGATCTGTTTGCTTCTGCCCCCTTTTTATTTCCCTCTGCCTCCCTGCATAGATTCCCATCCCCCTGCCTTTTTAGTTTAAACCCTCCCCAACAGCACTCACAAACACTCCGCCTAGGACAGCCTGTGTTGCAGACTACCTCTCAAGGCTCCATCCAATCTCATTTTGTGACCATCTAGCAGGAGTAATGTCTCTGAATCTAGGACATCGGTTCCAGTCCTGCCATCCCAGACTGATTCCTGGGATGGCAGGACTGACCTATGAAGAAAGACTGGATCGTCTAAACTTATAGTCACCGGAATTTAGAAGAATGAGAGGGGATCTCATAGAAACATATAAAATTCTGACGGGATTGGACAGGTTAGATTCAGGAAGAATGTTCCCGATGTTGGGGAAGTCCAGAAGCAGGGGTCACAGTCTAAGGATAAGGGGTTCGCCATTTAGGACTGAGATGAGGAGAAACTTCTTCACTCAGAGAATTGTGAACCTGTGGAATTCGCTACCACAGAAAGTTGTTGAGGCCAGTTCATTAGGTATATTCAAAAGGGAGTTAGCTGTGGCCCTTCCAGCTAAAGGGATCAAGGGGTATGGAGAGAAAACAGGAATGGGGTATTGAAGTTGCATGATCAGCCATGATCTTATTGAATGGTGGTGTTGTATATCTGTAAAGCATGCACTCCCATGTTCCGCCACCAGAGAACTCATCCCCTGAAGTCCCAAGAGATCCCAGCATCCCTTGGGAGCACTGTATATAAGCCTGCCCCTTGGGCCTGTTCCTCACTCTGGAGTGTCTTATTAAAGGCTGAGGTCACTGTTACTTTAACCTCCCTGTGTGCAGTCTCATCTGTGTTCGAAACACAATAGGTGGTACAGGCTCGAAGGGCTGAATGGCCTACTCCTGCACCTACTTTCTATGGTTCTATGTTTTGAAGACCAACAGTAATGGAAGGATAGAGACAGAGAGAATGGCAGAGAGACAGATAAGGTGAAGCCCTAAGCTCAGGAATTCCCTCCCTAAACCAACTCTCTAGCTCTCTCTCCTCCTTTAAGATGCTCCTTAAAACCTACCTCTTTGACCAAGCCTTTGGTCACCTGTCTTAATAGCTCCTTCTTTGGCTCGGTGTCAATTTTTTTGTCTGATTATGCTCCCGGGATGTTTTACTATATTTCAGGCGCCATAGAAATACAAATTGTTGTTGTTCCCGCTAAAAGTCAATTGATAAGTTGTAGTGGTTTTAAAACTGGGACATTGCAGGTTCATGTAACTGAACAGGCAGAGTATATACATCCTTAATTAATTGTAATTAGACAGCTGCAGAATACTTGCCATTTTTTTTACATGGGAGTTCATTGCAGAAGTAATACTTGTGGATTAATTAGGTCTACCAGTCTCAACCAGGTGGAGCTATTTGTACTTTGTATCTCTTTACCATTTCGCAAAGCATTCTAATCATTTCTTCCTTTCAGAACTTTTCCTGGTGTGTTTTCATTCTTGCAGGCATACAAACTTAGCAGGAAACAATCCAGGAAGTATCAGAAAAATATATAGTCTAGACAAAAAAAATGATTAGTCCAGGGGGAGAAAGGCTGAACATGATCTGGGAACATGGGCGGAAGCAGAGAAGTTGCAAGGCATGGTGGTAATGAGATCTGACTGAAGTGATAATTATTCATTACAATCTTACCAGTGCTTCATTGCCATGATTCATTTCCCAGGATCCGTAGTGGCCTTTTTCCTGCCTGAAGAATTGAATGGCTTCTGAGAATGCTTGGACTTCAAACGAACTCTGCTTTGCAAATTCTGAATAAAAATAAAGGCATGTTATGCAAACTGCATTATCAACAGCATTTCATAAATAATTCAATTTTTAGAGAAAGCTCCGTTGGCAGTGGGTCAGTGTACTTGACAAGCTAAGAAGAGGAGGTTTTTGTTCATTCACAGGATGTAGGCGTCACTGGCAAGGGCAGCATTTATTGCTCATTCCTAATTGCCCTTGAGAAGGTGGTGGTGAGCTGCCTTCTTGCACCGCGGCAGTCCTTGTAGTGAAGGTACTCCCACATTGCTGTTAAGGAACTAGTTCCAGGATTTTGACCCAGCGACGATGAAGGAATGGCAATATATTTCCAAGTCAGGATGGTGTGTAGCTTGGAGGGGAACGTGCAGGTGATGGTGTTCCCATGTGCCTGCTGCCCTTGTCCTCTAGGTGGTAGAAGTTGCGGATTTGGGAGGTGCTGCCAAAGAAGCCTTGGCGAGTTGCTGAAGCGCATCTTATAGATGGTACACACTGCAACCATGATGGTGGAGGGAGTGAATGTTGAAGGCAGTGGATGGGGTGCCAATCAAGAGGGCTGGTTTGGCCTGGATAGTGTTGAGCTTCTTGAGTGTGGTTGGAGTGCTTACCAATAGGCTCTCCCCTTGATTTGTGGCAAGAGTCTAGTCTAAGGGAAGTGGGGAACATTCGGGACAGAAGGCAAGAAGAGACTAAATGCTTCTCCATATGGAGGAAGGGGAGAGCGGGGAGATGGAATTGCCAGGCAACTCACCCCAATGGCTCAATTATAGCTTCTGGTTGCAGAGTGGTATTGGGAGCGGCATGAGATCATTTAACTGTCCAGCCATTCAGCAGTGGGCATGACATATTCTGGGACAGATGTACAGCAAAGAGAGGCTACAAAAAAAATGAGGGAGAAATGTACATTTTTTTTAAACAATCCCAAAAATAGTTGAAGAAATTAAAATGAGGCCAAAATGTTCTGGATGGTCAATACAATACATTGCATGTATCCACTGAGCAACACTGGGAATGAATAATATACATAGATTAAAATATAGTTTTAAATTATAGATAAGATAGCTGATGCACATTTACCTCATTTCAGTTTGTTATCATGCCTTCTCTAAATGACAGGTCAGCATGACTACATTTCCCAGTTAAAAAAGTAGTAGGAGATGTTGAATGAAATGCTCTGCTGAAAACATGCAGGCTCTGAGCATGCTGAAAGTAATTTAAAAAATACAACCACTCTGAATAATACTAGAGACCACATCTGTTATTCAATTCCAGGACATTTTATGAGGTTAACATGGATCCAAGGTAAATTGCTCTCCGCAGACTGCTAGCTATTTTACTAGGTTCATAAACAGAAGCAAGTTATGTCATGATTACATTTTCAGTTGTTTCTGTTACTCAGTAGGCATTTTTACTATTCTATATCCGGAGACGCCAAAATGACTCCTGTGGCACCACTTTCCCACGGTTATAATGGTCCTTTGCCTCTGTTCCTCTGGAGGCTGATTCAGAAAATGGAGAAATGCACAGAAAACCTACTCTCCACTTTCAGAATAGGTCTCCAATGGGCCGTAGGAGATTGTAAGCAAAGCATAAAGACAATTCTTAGCCACAGGCCGAGGAACAGACACTAACCATCTCTGTGCCTGTTTGCGTCACAACAAAATGTTATCTCACAATGCAAACGGTTGAGCCAACTCAGTACAGCCAGTGGGACCATTTGTTTAGCTGGCAGAAGGCAAGACCCATGACCACACGTCCCAAAGCGCTTTACAGCCAATTAAGTACTTTTTGAAGTGTAGTCACTGTTGCAATGTAGGAAACGCGGCAGACAATTTGTGCACAGCAATGTCCTGCAAACAGCAATGTGATAATGACCAGATAATCTGTTTTAGTGATGTTGATTGAGGGATAAATATTGGCTAGCACACCGGCGATAACTCCCCTGCTCTTCTTTGAAATAGTGCCATGGGATCTTTTACTTCCACCCGAGAGAGCAGACGAGGCCTCGGTTTAACGTCTCATCTGAAAGACGGTAACTCCGACAGTGCAACACTCCCTCAGTACTGCACTGGAGTGTCAGCCTAGATTTTTGTGCTCAGGTCTCTGGAGTAGGACTATGAACCTACAACCTTCTGACAGAGGCGAGAGTGCTACCCACTGAGCCTTGGCTGACACACATTATGAGCTTCCAGTTTTTAACATTCAGACGGTTCCGCATAGAAAAGGCAGTGATTTGTTTCCCAATTAGAATTAGTAACTCCTTGCTCGTGCTATTCTGTTGTAGATTCACAGCAAGTGCAAAATGGCAGTACATCTACAAATGGTGCAATTGAATTAGAATTACATAGATTGTTACAGGCCATCGACCCAACTGGTGCATATGCTCCAGACGAACTGCCTCCCTCTACTCTTCATCTAACCATATCAGCATAACTGCATAACATCATTTCAGTGCATCTTTTTTCAGAAACAATTCATGCATTAAACAACATCAAATTACAGCCATAACATCCGTGTTCAGTTAACCAGAAATGTAAATAAGATGTTCTCTAATAGGCAGTTTTTAAACACCTTGGAGCTGTGTTAAAAGTAGAGTTAGCATCTGCAATTTCTGACTTGCAAGCTGAAACTTCCCACGTAAAAAGAATTTCTCATTTTATTTTGTTCTGAGAGTATGAATTCATTTTTAAGTTATTTCCCCTCCCGTTTTCCATGGTCTCCTGAGGCCATGAAGAATTTATTGCAATGGGGAGGGTGGAAGAATGTTCTGCTCTCCTCTCCATTCACTAATGACACTCTGACTTGTCCACTGGGAGATGGCAAGAGATGCCCAGGATGACGCTCCCTCAGATTCTCTGGCCGTCCTCCTTCCTCTCACCCCCCACCCCCACACACAGTAAGGAAGCAATGCTTCCTTACCAACCACAGTCACAGTCTGCCATCATGCCACCTAGTTTGTTGGCATGTTCAACATGGTGGCCAAACCAAAGTACTCTTCAGTCGTTACGATAACATCATTTCAATAATATTTTCTTCCCATGGCAGATTCAATAAGAGGCATTACCTGTGAGACAGCTCAAAAACAGTGTATTTGTGAAGATTGCAGTGGACTTGATTCGGCTGCTATCTTAATTAATGTGGTCCCAAAATTGTCACAATGGTGATAAGTTCGGCTATTCTATGCAATTTTGCTTCTGCCCAAATCTTACGTTCTCAAAGCTGAAATCAAACGCATAATGTGAACAAACTCAAATTTGTACCACTGCTAGTTTTTCTACAGAATTTCATCATTGCCCTATAGAATCTATTAGCTCTATTAGAATACACAACAAAAATGAAGAATCCAGGTGCCTAAGCATCCAATATGGCGTGCGGGTCATATGTTGACATTATGTACCAGAGATGTACAACCCGCCATATTGGTAAAGGCAGAAAAAGAGCTGCCCAGTGCCTGCGCCTGAAACTGGCATTAGGTTCTTTACATGTGTAGAGAGGGGGCCAAACACCTGTTGAGGATCCCTTTACAAAATTGGGCTGCCCAAGAAAATGCAGTCTACATGCGGCCTAACCAGCATTCATTATAGGGACCTTAAATGAACTACAGGAGGCTACCAGCAAAAAGGTAAGTTTTAAAAATAAATACACCTGAATATGGATCCAGGAGGAGCAGGAGTTCTTCTTCTGGGTCCACTGCAGTGCAGAAGATTGCTGTCAGCCCCCACTCAGCCCCCTTCTGATTGCTTAACCCTCTGGCTCCTGATGTCCCCCCTATTTCCTTATGGCCCCCATCGATCCCCCCCGCCCCCCAAACCCCCTTCCCAAGACCTACCTAAGGGCTGCTGCCGGCAAACCAGCAGCCAATAATTGAAATCTTCTGTGCTGGCAAGCCACCTGAGGATGCCTAGCAGGCATCTACACCTCGCCGGTCTCATCTAAATGAGGTCCAAGGCCCAATATCGGGTGTGCCTTGGGCCTACCCATTCCAGTGCAGGATTGTTTCTTGCGCCCAGTTTGTGCCGGCCTGCTGGCATGAACTAATTTCTAGGCCACTGTTTTTTTCAACAAGGGTAAGATGCATTGTATCTAATTTGGAGGTGACTCTCCCTGAAAAATATGTCAAATTTTCTTTTTGTTTGGAATGGAACAGCCATGCATCTTCCTTTTCAACATCACATGAAAGTGATGCAAACATTAAAATCTACATCAGTGTTTCCAAACAAAGTAAAAATTGTTTTTCTTTTCATGAAGACAGTGTCCCTTTAAAACGTAATGTTCTTGGTAGAAACCGACAGACTGAAAAACTGAATGATGCAATCGGTTGAATGCAGGCCTGTTTGTGGTGGTTCCAGGATTTGTGTGCAGGCTAAGATAAGGTAAACCTGTGGTTTTACTTCAAAGCAAGCTAATGTGGCACAATCATCCACGTTCACAGTAAAGTAACAGACTGTCAGACCAAAAGCAGAGCAACAAAATGTGTCTAAGTGCAACTAGTCTGGAGCTCTTCTGGATTTTAAAGGAATACACTGACTACCAATTAGAGTTAGGTTAAACAATACGGCTTTGAATTAAATCAATTTTCTTGTGTTTATGAAATCGGATTTCGGATTCAGAGTTTTTCACTGCCCATTTGCAGTACACTCTACCTTTACTCTCCGGTCGAAAGCCAGAGATTCATGTCAGAAGTTAGTAAGTGTTTTGTAATAATGATACAGCTGTTGGTCAAATGGGAATCAAGGTAACAAGGCTTGTGGTAGTGGGGTATTGTTTAGTCTCCAACACATAGGATTTCAAAATGGTGACATTTTTTGCTTTAACTTGATAGAGCGATTTTGATTATGCTATAGATCATGAGCAAGCACCCCGGCCAATGAAACTCCAGCAAACAGAAGTCAATGAGACTAAAATTGCAGCCAGAAGAATCAGAAGAGAATCTAAGGGAAGGAAACAAAAAGGGAACTGGGACTAGAGTTTTGCAACATGCCTGTAGAACGGAGTTTAACTCAATTACACACAAGTGTCGACTAAATTTAAATAAATTAACTATGTCAAATTCAGGAATATCTAATTAGACATGAACAAACTCAATTTAGATTTAGAAATTGCTTCTGAGGTCATTCCCCATGCATTGCTTACACTGGTACTTTGGAAGTCACAGAAGATGCTAAGTGACAAGAACTCCTCTGATCATTACATGGAACAAAATAGTAACTTGTGACTATAAAGAAGGTATTTATGATTTTTTTTAAATGGAAAACAGAGAAAACCTTCTTCCTGTGTCTGCCCAAACCAATTCTCTGACTGCCAGTGTTAAATTGCTGGCAGTGTTGCTGTGACTAATTGTAGGACATCAACCAATGTTAGGGCAGTGATAGTAAGTCTTTGTGATTCAAAGGATATGGGGGTCAGAAGATCAGTTCAGGGTTGAATGGGATGCTGAGGTTGCGACCCGTTCAGTTCAGCCTGAGACAGAGGCTGTGGAGGGGGATGGAATTGCTGACAAGGCAAGAGATCTTGTGGTGGGAGCCAAAGACGATAGCTTCAGTCTTCCCAACGTTTAACTGGAGGAAATTGTGGCTCATCCAAGACTGAATGTCGGAGAAGCAGTCGAACAATACAGCAACAGTGAAGGTGTCGAGAGAGGGTGTGGAGACGTAGAGCTGGGTGTACATGTGGGGAAAGTGTCCCCCATGTCTTTGGATGATGTCGCCAAGGGGCAGCATGAAGATGAGAAAGAGGAGTGGGGGGGAAGGGGGCAAGGATAGATCCTTGGAGGATTACAAGGCTCCCAAATAACATTGCATCAAAAGCAGTTTGTGTATTGTGTAAGTCATATATCACGTTATTAGTTTCTGCTTCTGTGTATAATCTTAATGCAAATAAATGTGACTATTTTTAGCCTCATACATTAGGTCGACAATGTGGTATTTACCACCTTTCAGAATAGACATGAGATTATGGCAGGTCTTCCTTATGGTCTCATATCTAATATAGTGTCGTTAAGGAGTAATTATTAGTCTCGTGGCTGATGTTGTACTCATAGCATACATAAGTGTGCAGGTTTCAGTTCACAGGAGACTAGGGGCTCAATTTTCCACAAAGCTTTTTTTTGGCGTACTTGAAGAGTTACACCCGTTTTTTGGGGGCCCAAGTATGGCAAAAAAAGATGTTTTAAGTTTCCCCGTTGGATTTCTTCCCCTCCCCACCCCCACCCTCCACTTCTCGCCCCCACCTGCCACCGCCTCTCTCTTACCTTTCCTGCTGCTGCTATCTGGTCATCTGCTGCACTTACCTGCGCCGATTCCCTTACCCGCACCGATTTATTTAACTCACCAAAAGGTTTTTCTGCAGAGGCCACATCCGCTGGCCTAAGAAGAACTGGAGTAACTCTCAGCTGGCCAAACTTGCCTAAATGGCCAGAATTGGCGCAGGTGGAAGGTTATGCCCCCGTTGGCTGAAAAAAAAACGTAACTAAAAAAATCATAACTGAGTTACACTGGTGCAAATTGATTGGGGGAAATGTGTTTTTTTTAAACAGGCCTAAAAAAAGCAGCCTGCTCCAAAAACACACAAATCACTGGGGAAAATTGAGCCCTACGTCTCTCTGAGGGAACTGCCTCTTCAGTGAAGTTAAAAGTGTTGGGAGGAAGTCTGAACTGTAACACAGTTTTGAATTACATTCAGCAAGATCTCAACTTGAGCTGGGCAGCAGGCCAACAATGCCAGGGTATAGCAGAAGCACATGAATTTATATAGCTCCTTTCACAACCTCAGGATGTCTCAGAGTACTTCACCGTCAATTAAGTACTTTTGAAGTCTAATCACTGTTGTATTGTAGGAAACGCAGCAGTCAATTTGTGCACAGCAAGCTTCCACAAGCATCAATGAGATAAATGGCCAGATAATCTGTTTTAGTAATGTTGGTTGAGTGATAAATGCTTGCCAAGACACCGGGGAGAACTTCTCTGTTGCCTTTTAAATAGTGCCATGGGATCTTTTACATCCATCAGAGAGAGCAGATGGGCCTTCAGTTTAACAACTCGGCTAAAAGGCGGCACCTCTGAAGGTTCAGCACTCCCTTAGTACTGCACTGTAAAAGGAAGGAAACTGGAAGAGGGAAAGTGTTATATTTTCTATGTTTCTATGGGGTACTGAGGGAATCATCAGCCATGATCTCATTGAATGGTGGTGCAGGCTCGAAGGGCCGAATGGCCTACTCCTGCACCTATATTCTATGTTTCTATATGTAAACCTGTAAATACCTTGTGTAATCACCAGAGGGCTGATCCCCTGGAGTCCCAATGGATCCCACAATCCCTTGGGAGCACCTGTACTTAAGGAGGCCTCACAGGCTGGAGAGGCACTCTGGAGACCTGTAATAAAAGACCAAGGTCACACTTTACTTTGAGCTCACAGTATCCGGTCAGACTCTTTATTCATACATAACAACTGGCGACGAGATACAGATGACGAACCCAACGATGCAGAGAACACTGGGCATTCTGGAGAAATTTTCGGAGGGTGATGATTGGGAAACCTTCGTGGAGCGACTCGACCAATACTTCGAGGCCAATGAGCTGGAAGGAGAAGCGAACGCTGCCAAACGATGAGCGATTCTCCTCACCGTTTGCGGGGCACCAACGTATGCCCTCGTGAAAAATCTGCTCGCTCCAGCGAAACCCACAGAGAAATTGTACGATGATTTGTACACACTGGTTCGGGAGCATCTGAACCCGAAAGAAAGCATTCTGATGGCGAGGTACCGGTTTTATAACCACAATAGGTCTGAAGGCCAGGAAGTGGTGAGCTATGTCGCCAAGCAGGACATTGCAAATTTGAAGGACATTTGGAGCACATGCTCAGGGACTTCTTTGTACTTGACATTGGCCATGAAGTGATACTTTGCAAACTTTTGACTGTAGAGACTCCAACTTTGAGTTAAGCCATAGTGATAGCCCAGGCGCTCATTGCCACCAGTGACAATACCAAGCAAATCTCTCAGCACACGAGTGCTGCTACTAGTACTGTGAACAAAGTAATGTTGTTTTCGAATCGCAACATATAGGACAGGCCTTACATGCCTGCAGTTGCACATCCGCAGATGTCTGAGTCCACCATCAAGGATGATGAATGCTGGGCCACTAACACCTTGTTGGCGCTGCGGGGTGATCATCGTTTCCATTCATGCCGTTTCAAAGGATACGTTTGCAAGGGCTGTGGAACAATGGGACATCTCCAATGTATGTGCAGGTGAGCTGCAAACCCTGCTAATCCTGCAAACCACCATGTTGCAGAGGAGGACAGATCCACGGCGGATCACGACGAACCAGAGCCTCAGACCGAGGAGGCAGAGGTATATGGGGTGCACACATTTACCACAAAGTGTTCCCCGATAATGCTGAATGTTGAATTAAATGGACTCCCAGTGTCAATGGAGCTGGACACGGGTGCGAGCCAGTCCATTATGAGCAAAAAGACTTTGATAAATTGTGGTGCAGCAAGGCCTCAAGGCCAGTCCTGACTCCCATTTGCACTAAATTGAGAACTTACACAAAGGAACTGATTCCCGTAATCGGCAGTGCTACCATAAAGGTCTCCTACGATGGAGCGGTGCACAAGCTACCACTCTAAATGGTACCGGGCGATGGTCCCACGCTGCTTGGCAGGAGCTGGCTGAGGAAGATACGCTGGAACTGGGACGACATCCGAGTGCTCTTGTCCGTCGACGACACTTTGTGTGCCCAGGTCTTAAACAAGTTCCCCTCGCTGTTCGAACCAGGCATCGGGAAGTTCCAAGGAACAAAAGTGCAGATCCACCTAATTCTGGGGGCATGAACCATCCATCACAAGGCGAGAGCAGTACCGTATATGATGAGAGTGTGGAGATCGAGCTGGACCAGCTGCAACGAGAGGGCATCATTTCACCGATCGAATTCAACGAGTGGGCCAGTCCGATTGTTCCAGTCCTCAAGGGAGGCGGCACCGTCAGAATCTGTGGTGATTACAAAGTAACTATCAATCATTTCTCCCTGCAGGATCAATACCCACTACCAAAGGCAGACGGCCTCTATGCGACGCTGGCGGGAGGAAAGACGTTCACGAAGCTGGACTTGACCTCGGCTTAACATGACGCAGGAGCTGGAGGAATCATCGAAGGGCCTCACCTGCATCAACACACACAAAGGTCTCTTCATTTATAACAGATGCCCATTTGGGATTCGATCAGCCGCGGCGATATTCCAGAGAAACATGGAAAGCTTACTGAAGTCGGTCCCGCGCACCGTGGTATTCCAGGATGACATCTTGGTTACAGGTCGGGACACAAATCGAGCATTTGCAGAACCTGGAGGAGGTTCTTAGTCGGCTCAACCGCGTGGGGCTCAGGTTAAAACACTCGAAGTGCATTTTCCTGGCGCCTGAAGTGGAGTTCCTGAGGAGAAGAATCGTGGCGGACGGCATCAGGCCCATCGATTCGAAGACGGAGGCAATCGAGAACGCACCGAGGCCACAGAACGTGACGGAGCTGCGGTCGTTTCTAGGACTCCTGAACTACTTTGATAACTTCTTACCGGGTCTCAGCACACTGTTAGAACCACTGCACGCCTTACTGCATAAAGGAGACAAATGGGTATGGGGCAAAAGCCAAGAAAATGCCTTTGTAAAAGCAAGAAAACTGTTATGCTCAAACAAATTGCTTGTGTTGGATGATCCATGTAAGCGTTTGGTATTAGCATGCGATGCGTCGTCATACAGTGTCGGGTTTGTATTGCAACAAGCTAATGAATCTGGGAAATTGCAACCAATTGCTTATGCATCCAGAAGTCTGTCTAAGGCTGAGAGGGCCTACAGGATGATTGAAAAAGAAGCGTTAGCGTGTGTTGATGGTGTAAAGAAAATGCATCAATATCTGTTTGGGCTCAAATTTGAATTGGAAACTGACCATAAGCCACTGATATTCCTCTTTTCTGAAAGTAAGGGGATAAATACGAATGCATCGGTCCGCATCCAGAGATGGCCGCTCACGTTGTCCGCATACAATTATGCCATCTGCCACAGGCCAGGCACAGAAAACTGTGCCGATGCTTTCAGTAGGCTGCCATTGCCCACCATGGGGGTGGAAATGGTGCAGCCCACAGATTTAGTCATGGTAATGGAAGCATTCGAGAGTGAGCAATCACTCGTTACCGCACAACAGATTAGAACCTGGACAAGCCAGGACCCATTACTGTCCTTAGTAAAAAAACTGTGTGCTTCACGGGAGCTGGTCCAGTGTCCCATGAGAAATGCAGGAAGAGATAAAGCCATACCAGCGGCACAAAGATGAAATGTCTATACAGGCAGACTGCCTTCTGTTGGGTAATCGGGTAGTGGTGCCAAAAAGGGCAGGGACACTTTCATTAGTGATCTCCACAGTACTCACCCAGGCATTGTAATGATGAAAGCGATAACCAGATCCCACGTGTGATGGTCCGGAATCGATGCGGACTTAGAGTCCTGTGTCCACAAATGTAAAACATGCTCACAGTTAAGCAATGCACCCAGGGAGGCGCCACTAAGTTTATCGTCTTGGCCCTCCAAACTATGGTCTAGGATCCGTGTCGACTATGCAGGCCCGTTCTTGGGTAAAATGTTCCTTATGGTTGTAGATGCATACTCCAAATGGATTGAATGTGAGATAATGTTGGCAAGCACGTCCGCTGCCACCACTGAAGAAAGCCTGTGGGCCATGTTTGCTACGGACGGCCTGTCTGATGTCCTTGTGAGTGACAACGGACCGTGTTTCACCAGTGCCGAGTTCAAAGAGTTCATGACCCGCAATGGGATCAAACATTTCACATCTGCCCTGTTCAAACCAGCATCCAATGGTCAGGCAGAGAGAGCAGTTCAAACAATCAAGCAGAGCTTGAAGAGGGTAACTGAAGGCTCACTGCAGACTCACCTATCCCTTGTCCTGCTTAGTTACCGCACGAGACCCCACTCGCTCACTGGGATTCCACCCGCTGAACTGCTCATGAAAAGGGCACTAATGACAAGGCTCTCGTTAGTCCACCCTGATCTACACGAACAGGTAGATAGCAGGCGGCTTCAACAAAGTACATATCATGATAGTGCAAATGTGTCACGCGAAATTGAAATTAATGACCCTGTATTTGTGTTGAACTATCGACAAGGTCCCAAGTGGCTTCCCGGCACTGTTGTGGTCAAAGAGGGGAGCAGGGTGTTTCGGGTCAAACTTTCAAATGGACTCATCTACAGGAAACACTTGGACCAAACCAAACTCAGATTCACGGACTATCCAGAGCAACCCACATTAGACCCTACCTTTTTTGACCCTCCAACACACACATCAGTGGCAACCGACACAGCGGTTGACCACGAAGCAGAACCCATCACCTGCAGCAGCCTAGCAGGACTCACCACACCAGGTGGCCCAGCAAGGCCAGCTGCACAGCAGCCTAGCGAGGATTCAACAAATGACTCTCCAAAACCAGCATTTGCACCGAGACGATCAACCAGGGAAAGAAAGGCCCCAGATCGACTTCACCTTGTAAATAGTTACACTATTGACTTTGGGAGGGGGGGGCGTGCGGGGGGTGGCGAGTGTTGTTATATATGTAAACCTGTAAATACCTTGTGTAACCACCAGAGGGCTCATCCCCTGGAGTCGCAATGGATCCCACAATCCCTTGGGGGCACCTGTACTTAAGAAGGCCTCACAGGCTGGAGAGGCACTCTGGAGATCTGTAATAAAAGACTAAGGTCACACTTTACTTTGAGCTCCTAGTATCTGGTCAGACTCTTTATTCATACATAACAGAAAGAGACATAAAAGAAATGAGAAATTACATAAAAGCACTTTTTCGGAATGGATAAGACCATTAGGCACATTAAACACGTCCCGCTTGCATAGTTTATCCCTTCTATTTTTTGCTGCCGCACAGTTTGCCAGTACCATGCTTTCTTAGGTTTGAGCAGCTTCAGATTGGCTCCAAAGGTCTAGTCCAAAGCTATGCACTCCATCAAGATGAATAGAGGCACAATCATCATAGGCAGTCCCTCAAAATCGAGGAAGACATGCTTCCACTTCAAAAGTGAGTCCTCAGGTGACTGAACAGTCCAATACGGGAATTACAGTCTCTGTCACAGGTTGAAGGAAAGGGTGGGTGGGAAGTTTGGTTTGCTGAACGCTTCTTCCGCTGCCTGCGCCTGGTTTCTGCATGCTCTCGGCGATGAGACTCGAGATGCTCAGTGCCCTCTCGGATGCTCTTTCTCCACTTAGGGCGGGCTTTGGCCAGGGACTTCCAGGTGTCAGTGGGAATGTTGCACTTTATCAAGGAAGCTTTGAGGGTGTCCTTGAAACGTTTCCTCTGCCCACCTGGGGCTCACTTGCCATATAGGAGTTCCGAGTAGAGCGCTTGCTTTGGGAGTCTTGTGTCAGGCATGCGAACAATGTGACCCGCCCAACGGAGCTGGTCGAGTGTGGTCAGTGCTTCGATGCTGGGGATGTTGGCATGATCAAGAACACTAACGTTGGTGCGTCTAACCTCCCAGGGGATTTTCAGGATCTTGCGGAGACATCGTTGGTGGTATTTCTCCAGCGATTTGAGATGTCTACTGTATATGGTCCACATCTCTGAGCCATACAGGAGGGCGGGTACATGGGTAGCCCCCTCCCCCTTGGTAATGTCACCTGAGCAGTTTGTAGGGGAGGGGAGCGGAAACAGCAGGTTTTCAGTGGGGTAGGAAATTTGATAACATCTGAACAGCAGTGTAAATCTTCTTCAATAGGTTTCATTCACATATACATTGAGGAAGTACTTTTGAACAAAAAGTTATTTTCTTGGACTTTCCTCACCTACGAGCTCTTTCTCATGGCCAGTCGAAGACCAGCAACAACAGACTTGATATTAGGTTCACCCTCTCAGCCAGTGGGCGTGTGCAAGACCAAGGAACACAGCAGAGAAATTGAAAAGAAAATGGTTTTAAATGTCATTTTTCAAGATTAGATTTGAAAGAAAGACTGGCATTTATATAGCGCATTTCACGACCACCAGACATTGTAATGTCGGAGACACAGCTGCCAATTTGTGCACAGCAAGCTCCCACAAACAGCAATGTGATAATGGCCAGATAATCTGTTTTAGTGATGTTGATTTGCATGAAATACATCTCTTGCTGCATCTTTCTTTGGTTTGCATTGTAAAGCTGTTTACCACGAACTGACATTCTGCGAGGAAATGATGTCAGACAGGATGCATGCTCAGTCTGTCAAACTGGTGTGTGTTAAGCATGAGTAATAGATTATAAATAGCAGCTTAAGTAAGTCTCATTTTGCCTAACAACATGTGACTTATTTAATATCTCACACAAAAGCTGTTCAATGCTTTTTCTTCCTCGTGTTTTGCTGTTTGAGAACTTAATTTCATCAGCAGCATATACCAAGTAAGTTCCTTTTCCTATTCCCCTTCCCTCCCCCACCACAGGGTTCCTTTCAAACTTCTCCAACACCACATATCATGTCCCAGCCAGGAGGTGACCTGAGCCTGAAGTGAACGTCTCCTAGCCCTCCTGTCTTAAATCAACTCTCCGTCAGCGCTACACGGAGCATCCGGGTAGCACTGGCATTGTCGGTAGGGCACTGGAAGCAGGTGGATAACCTGGGATGACCCTCCCTCAGACTTCCCCTCCCTTCCCTTTCTATGGTTGAGTGCCTAACCTCCACTCAGTACCTCCACATAATGGCATAGACAAAGGGGGCGAAATTGTCCCGCGCCCCGTTTGAAGGCGCCAATCTTCTGGGGCCGGGACATTTATCGCCTAGCCTGGAGCTTCCATCCCCGTTGTGGAATTCAACCCTTCTGCCCCTCAAGGGAGGGGGGACGTGGTCGGAGGTGCTCTGCATCCGTGGCGGGGCGCTCCTGGGGCGGTGGGATGGTGCTGAGTCAAGCACCACGCTGCAGAGCCCAGCACCCCACCAGCAACGTCAGCGCTACCGAGATGCTCCGCATAGTGCTGAAGAACGCCACCCTCCTTCAATTAAAGGGGAGGGCCACTGCGCGGTCTGCAGTCCCTTTGGTGGCTGCCACTGGGTCCACCAGGGACGCCCTCGACCGCGCCAACAGCCTGGCACCCATAACAGAGTGCTGGGCTGCAGAGTGCCCGGTCGAGGCGAGGGCCACCATTGTCAGGCCGACAGAACAATATGGCGGCCCGCGGCACAAACGGTCTCCCAATTAAGGGGCGCCCCAGCGGCGGATGACCGCCGGTTTCACGAGACGCGAAGCTGGTGGTGACATCGGTCAGTGTCAATCTTGGCGCCCGCGCGGCTAATTTCCCCCGCGGGGCGCAAAGAGGTCAGCGTGGGGCGGTGAGGGGTCGGAGCGCATGGCAATTACATCATCGGCGTGCGTGCATTAGCCCAGCGTGCAAATCACGAGGCGCAGCACTAATGACACACGTCCCCCAAACCTCCTGGGCAATTTCCCCAGAGGCGCTACTGACCTCTTTCCCCGGGCGATAACCTCGTTGCGCCCCATTAGTGCCCCCCGGAGGTGCTAATGGGGCTATAAAAATGGGCAATTTCGCCCCCAAAGAGTCCAAACTTGATGTATAGGAAATTGTGATCACAAAGCCACAACCTGGCACATTACATTGCCTCCACAGATCCAATTTCGTCTTCTGAATTCCCTTATGCCACAGGTTTTCAAAGTAGATCCCTGGACCCTAGGGTGTCTCCAAGAGGATTGATTTAAAGGGCACTCAAGAGCATCATACTTCTGACTATCTATCATGTGATTTCTGTCTTTCTTCATTTATTAGCACGTTATTTTCCATATACATTTAACAAAAATTAAGGCAATGATAGTTTAATATTTAAAAAAAATTAAGGCAATGATAGTAGTGTTGTCCTTTGGCCAGCTGGCGCCTTCTTTTGGAAGTTCGAACAGGTGCTCCCCAAGTCGAGGATTCTCCAGAACTGCATCAATATTTGTAGGGAATCCCAAGAGTATGCCTGTGTTTGCAGTGAGGTCCACAGGAGAGTCTCCATACTTTCAGGTGTTCACAGGAATGCATAATATTTGCAAAGGGTGCCCCAACAGAAAAGTTTAAAAAACACTGCCTCTTTTATGCCGGTCAGTATACTGCTTGCACGATTTGTGCTCCAGTGCAAGCAGGCAGTGTCCATTAATACTGCTCACTTATAGGACTCAATTTTGGCCAGGAGTTGCTCTGTTTTTTTTTGGAGTAACTTGGTTTTTCTGGCGTAACTTAAAAATCCCCATTTTCCCCAATCAATTTGCACCAGTGTAACTGAGTTCGATTATTTTAGGTTCATTTTTTTTTCTCAAAAGGGGGCGTTACCAGCCACCTACACCAGTTCTGCCCATTTAGGCAACTTTGGCCAGTTAGTAGTTACTCCATTTATACTTAGGCCAGCGTATGTGGCCATTTCAGAAAACCCTTGCGAAGAGATAAAGAAATCGGTGCAGGTAGGTACATCGGAGGCCATTCGACCTAGGATAGGGGCGGGAAGGGAAGCGGAGAGGACCTGCACCTAAGCCACCAAGCCTTACAAATCACCAAATCTTGCAAACAAAAATTTCTAAGAATTCAATAAGAAATAAAAAAATGAAGTAAGTCCAACCTTCATCTTCAAACTCAGCCCGGGAAGGCAGCCGGCCAGCCAGTGCGGGAGGCCATTCGGCCTGGGCTAGGGGCGGGACAATGTACCGGGAGGCCACTCGCCCAGGGCTAGGGGCGGGCAGGAGAACTGATAGAAATCATCGGCAGGAGCACCATCAGTTCTCTGGCCCGCCCCTAGCCCAGGCCGAGTGGCCTCCCGGTGCAATCGATCTCTTAGAAATCAAACCGGGAGGCCACTCGGCCTGGGCTAGGGACAGGAGCGATTCAACTGGCCGGCATCGAGGCCCACAGAACGGCTGCAGCAAGCAAATTAACGGAGAGGCTGCAGCAAGCAAACGGAGAGGCTGGGGGCGAGGAGCTACTGCGCATGCGCGGACATCACCAGCGGACTCCACTGCGCATGTGCAGATGTCCCAGCACAGTTTTCGGCGCAGAACGCTGGCTCCATCCCCGACTCGACTGGCCACGCTGCACGACTACAGGGAAGAGGCCGGACAGCGGCCAAAGTGACAACAAAATTTTTCGCCGCACCTCGGAACGGAGAAAAGTGGCGCAACTCTGGTAAGTGCATCGAAAAATGGGCTGGGCCAAAATTGAGGCCATAGAAGGTGGTGATAGACCTCAATATGTGTATGTTTAAACACCAGCACAGACTCTGACTCAATGCCGTTCAGTATTATTGACATATGTTTTACTGAGTGAAGACACCGATCAGCTCTATTCAGTCACTGGAAAATAATAGAAGGTCCTGGAACGAAAGGGAGGGCATTATGCTGGCTGCGGCTAATACCAAAAGAAAACGATGTAAGACCAACTGGAAGAGGTGATAGCCCCAGATTTCCTTGGAACCAGTGCCATTCCTCAGGCAATATCTCAGTGATGTTCCCAGGTCAGGCTTGAAAATAGGTTGTGAATTGGTAACGCTGGGTCCCTGGCCTGAAGAGCTGGCCGCAAGAGTTTCCTGTGCGGCAAGGGGTGGACAGAAGTTCTGACAAAAGCCTAAAAAAGGTGTGGTGCCATCTGCCGGATTTGTCACCACGCTTGCCCCCTGTGCTGGAAAAATACTGACATTCAGCTCACTGGAGTGAGTTAATTGGGGCCCCCTGCGGCGATCCAGATTGAGGCAATGTGCCTGGATTGCAACAAAAGATAAAAAGGCCGGCACTTTCTTATCAAGTGAGCCGATTTGAAAATTGATGGCATTATTAGGCTAGTCCCCCTGGTTTTGCCCAAATACTTCTTTCGAGATCTGCTACCAAATGGGTGCTGTAGATATACCCGTATTGTTGCAGGTGCTGGTCTATTTTAGGCAAATTGGCCGACCCCTGACACTCTGGTGGGGTGGTGGTGGGGAGTCAGGCTTTCTGCTCATCTGCGGAGTACAATTCCCACTTTGCCACAGAGCTGGATCATGGATATTCACTCCCCATATTTCTACGATCGTAAATATCGACGCTGGGCTAATGCTAGCCAACATCCTACTGCATGCTTGGGGCCGGAATTAAAAAAAATGCAGCATAACATGGGTCCCCAACGTGCAGCGTAACAGGGAATCTCATCCCATTCACTCCTTTATTAATTCTAAAGTAAAAAAGAATTAAGATTTCTTTTGTCATCCTCTGGGGAGGGGAAGCTATGTCTGCCCGGGTTGATATTTGTTTCAGCAGCAAACGATGCTGTTGCAAATCCATATGAAAATGAATCATTCTTTTCAACAAAGATTTTCAAAAGGAGCACTTCAGGAATTTATCAACATTATCATTTATAAAAGCTAAAATCAAGACTATTTGGCAGCCAACATGCACCAGGGTTGAATATTCACCCGAGTTCTTCCAATCTGCTGTGACTTTGGCAGAAGGTTTGCGGAAACCCTACAGAAACAGTGTGAATAGTTTTACACTGCTTTTCCGGAATTTCTGCGAATCTTCCGCTGAAGTTACAGAGAACGATGAGAACCCAAATGGAAATGACGATGGGCTAAACTTTCCTTTCATTTTTGGCGGGTTCTCGGCAATTTTCTCGGCAGTACAGCGAAAGTTTCCCCTATTGTTTTTCAATGTTATCGCCCAAATCTGAAAACGCCCACCGGGACCAAACCGCCGACGTGCACCGCTGAGAAAATCGTCAGGGCGAAAGTTTTGTCTCAACGGAAGCCCGTCCATATCGCCGAGGGAACTGCCCTGAAAAAGCTGCTGAAACAGGGCGGTAGGTGAGTACTTTGCAAAGAAAGGTAAGTTAACGGTTCTTTATTTATTTATTTTAAATTTTCAATGGCGATTTAGGTGTAAAAGTGTCTTGGGAATGTTTTTTAACTTTTTTCTCGTGACATTTTTTAAAAATTTTTTCCCTGTCCCGAGGCCCAACCGCAGCCTTGGACTAAATTTTTTTTTAAACGCCCGTTTTACTTAGTTTCTCCTTAACCGTCGAGAAAACCGCTGAGAATAATGGTGCAAGACCCATTTTCTCGCTGGGGGATTAGTTTTAACTTAAAAGTGGAAATTTTTGCCAGCGTTACTTACCAAACGTTAGCAGTTTTTCTGGGCGGGCAATCGGGCATTAAGGGGCTCTCGGGAAAGTCTAGCCCTAAAACCTAGAGTTTCAGGAGGGTATGTTCATAATGCTTGTTGGCTTGTTTTTGTCAGCGAATATCTTATTACTGATCATCTTGAAAAGAGATAGCACTTTATAAAATATGAGAAGCAGAGATCAGATGGTTTGATCATTACTGCAAAAGTCTCCTGTGGAAACATTGCTGAACTTAGTTGTATTCATGAGCACAGTGCCGGAAATGTTATTTACGCGCCTGGTGAGTTTAGGAAATTGGCTTGGGCAGAAGCCAGTGCCATGAGCCAGTGAGAAACCAACAGATTCAACTACAAATGGTTGGGTTTTAATGACATCTCCTTCCTCACTGGCAGTGCTTTTAATAAACAACAGAGATTGTGCTTACTATGCAGATGCTATTCATGCTGTACTAAGCAGTTTACTAAATACCGTAGCTCATCATTGTAAATTAAAGCTGTTTCATTTGACAATGTTTCGTTTTTATACAAAATATTAAAGTCAGTTTGGATTGGTCACTGTAAACCGAATCAGACCTATCTCAGTGTTTATACAGTACAACACCTGTGCCTTAAAGCAGCACGGGTTGTCTACACTAAAAATTATCAGTAAAGTTGAATTTACATCTTAAAATGCAGTTCCAGCAGGAAAAGGGGAGAACAACATTTCGCACAGTAGCCAACCATCTGTTTAAACTGGAGCATCGTCACCCTGAATGTTTCTTAGGCAAGCTTTCCTCCCCACTGTTCTGTAAACATGCATCATAATGATTGAAATCTTGTTGAAAATATCACGATGTTGCAAAAATGTTATTGTGACAAATATGGTGTTGCTGCCTTTTGCAATGGAAAAAAATGCCGTAAATGAAGCTGGTGACACCTCTTCCCAGCCGAAGGTTGGAAAGTTTTGCATTGTGTATTACTCTCACCATCAGATTTTGCCCGCCGCTCTTTAAAGGGTTGGAATTCTCTACCCCAGAGAGCTCAGTTGTTGAGTATATTCAAGACAGAGGTCGATAATGTTTTGGGAACTAAGGGAATCAAGGGATATGAGGATAGTGTGGGAAGGTGGAGTTGAGGTCGAAGATCAGCCATGATCGTGTTGAATGGCGGAGCAGACTTGAAGGGCCAAATGGCCTCCTCCAGTTCCTATTTCTTATATTCTTATGTTCTAAACTCTGATTTACAATGCCACCAATCACTTAATGTGCAGCTTCAAAAATATATTATTTTTCTTGAGGGATTGCACTGGGAATCTTGTGCTTCTTTGGCATCACTTTTATTCAAAGCGTAGTTATTAGTGTTTTGATTTGTTTTCCGACCTTGGTTACAAGTCGCAATTATCAATAATTTTCTATAATGGCCTCTCTATCTTACATGTTCCAGTCTTCTCGCTCAGTCCTCGATCTTAATTATGGATCATTAATTCACTCACTAACGGGTAATGTGGCAGTGCTGCAGCAAGTACAGTTATGACCCAGGAGGGGAAACATGACAGTTGCAGAATGCAGGTCCTTCTGCTTTGGTACACACTTCCCTGGAGGCCAATACTGCTCACTCGGGCCTGCTGAGGGAGGTCATTATTCATTTAATTTGACAGCAAGGCCAACACTATATTGTTTAAATGATCCCTGTGACATTTTTACAAAGGCAAAGTGCCTTGCAATCAAACAGTTTAATTTTTGTGCAAAAAATATATTGGAATTTTTTTTTAAATTCCATCCCGCCATGGGTTAAAGTTTTGAACCGGGGACAAATACAACTGCGCCGGTGGGAAAACCAACCAGGGAGTAACCTGAAGTAATTAAGGCAGTCCTGAGCTCTTTTCCTACCAAAGATAACCACCTTTATTGGATTCAAATGACACAGCCATCGCGCAGTTATTATGAGCTGGACCCAGATGGATGGATTTGGATGGAGAATGCTGGACACAAGCACAAAGTAGTCATCCAATCTGCTGTTCAATGCTATGCTGCTTACTGTGTTAGCATGAGAGTAAAAAAAAAATACATGCAAATCTTGTTCACATATAGTTGAAAAGCTCAAAGGTATCTGCCCACTCCATGGGCCCAAGTTTCGGCCTCAGTTGCTCCTGATTTTTTGGAGCAACTGGTGTAGAACGGAGTATCTTAGAAATTCTAATTCTCGGTATTTAGTTTGCTCCAGTTCTAGTCAGTTAGAACAGTTTCACTTTGGAACAGAATCTTTTTTTCAAAAGGGGGCGTGTCCGGCCACTTACGCCTGTTTTCAAAGTTTTGGCAGTGAAAACTTACTCCAAACTAACTTAGAATGGAGTAAGTGAAGATTTTTGTACGCTCAAAAAAACCTTGTCTACACTTTAGAAAATCAGGCGTAGGTTACAAATTAGGCGTAGGGAATGGGGGGGGGGGGGGGGAAGGGAAGTCATTAAATTCTACAATCAATCCTTAGTTATACTTATACAAATATACAAATAAATCCAACCTGAATAAAAATTTATAAGCAAAGAAAAGATTAAATAAACCATGTTCCTACCTGTGTGAAACAGCAGCAGCCTTCGAGCTGCTGTGCTTCAGGCAGGCCTTTCATGTTGGAGACAGACTGGTGTGGCATCAGTGTCTCGACGGCAGCCCCAACAGCGGCAGCAAGCAGCCTTCGAGCTGAGCTGCTGTGCTGCAGGCAGGCCGTCATTCTCTTAGTGGCTGGCCGGCAGCCAAAGGATCAACACCGGACGCACGCAGCTTTTCAAGAGGGTTGAGGCCATTCGGCCATGGGATAGGAGCGGCGTCAGTGGCTGGCCGGCAGCCGAAGGATCAACACCAGACGCCGCAGCTTTTCAAGGGGGTTGAGGCCATTTGGCCATGGGATAGGAGTGGCGTCAGTGGCTGGCCGGCAGCCGAAGGATCAACACCGGACGCACGCAGCTTTTCAAGGGGGTTGAGGCCATTTGGCCACGCTTAAGGGGCGGCGTCAGTGGCTCGACGGCAGCTGAGTCCTTTTAAAAATGGCCGAGTGCCAATGTTTGTTTGACACTGCGCATGTGCGCACGCGCAGGGTTGCCAGCACCACGTTGGCTCATTTAAATTGGACCCACCCCCCACTACTTACAGAATCGGCGCAAGTGTTTGGCTCCGCCCCCCCGCTGTGAAGAGCGCGCCGCGCCAAGCTGAGATCGAGCTCCGAGGAGCCGGAGAATATCGAAGTTTTTTTCTAGTGCACTTTTTGGCACGAAGAACAGGCGTCCAGCTCGGAGGTGCACCGTTTTCGGTGCGGGCCGAAACTTGGGGCCAGAATCTGGTACTTTTGCACATGCAAGCACTATACTTAAAAGGCTTCGACATGTCCTGCAGCAAGATTTGGGAAATGCAGGAATTATAATAGCTCCACAATTACCTGCTGGGAAAAATATCTTAGACAGATTATGCACTCCTTCACCTGACAAAGATTAAACCTGACTCTGGATCAATCCTTTCTACAGCAAATTGTCTTTCTGATTGTTAGTCTTCTTCACTCTCATACACTACTTCACTGCTTATTCAGTATTAGTAAAGTTGCTATTGTTGTAAATAATGGGAAGACCTAAGCCATTATTTTCAGTTCTTGCCACAAACTCCGTTCCCTAGCCACCGACTCCATCCTTTTCCATGGCCACTGTTTGAGGCAGAATTAGATGTTCCCAATCTTGACATCCTATTGGATCTTGAGGTAAGCTTCCAGCCCCATATCATCTCCATCACCAAGACCACCTACTCCCACATTTGTAAAATTGCCTGTCTCCCCCCTGCCTCAGCTCATCCGCTGCTGAACCCTCATCCATGCCAATACTCTCCTGGCCAGCCTCCCAGCTTGCACCCTCAGTAAACTTGGGCTCATCCAAAACTCTGCTACCCATATCCTAACTCACACCAAGTCCTGTTTACCCAGCACCCCAGTGCTTGCTGACCTACATTGTCTCCCAGTCCGGTAACACATTCATTTGAAAATTCTCATCCCTGTTTTCATATTCCTCCATGGCCTCGATGTTTCCTACAACCTTCTGAGATCTTTGCACTCCTCCAATTCTGGCCTCTTGCGCATCACCGATTTTAGTGCCTTCAGGTGCCTAGGTCCTAAGCTCTGGAATTCAATGGAATTCAATCCCTAAACGTCTCCGCCTTGCCACCTCTCTCTCCTTCTTTAAGATGCCCTTTAAAACCTACCTCTTTGACTAAGCTTTTGATCACTTGTCCTAATATCTCCTTGTGTGGCTTGGTTTCACATTTTGTTTGATAATGCTACTGGGATGTTTTACTACGTTAAAAGTGCCCTATAAATGCAAGTTTTTGTTGTCGTACTCACATCTAGCTGGTGGTGAGTTAGCTGGTGGTGAGTTAGCTAGTGGTGGGTTAGCTGGTCTTGAGTTAGCTGGTGGTGAGTTAGCTAGTGGCGAGTTAGCTAGTGGTGGGTTAGCTGGTCTTGAGTTAGCTGGTGGTGAGTTAGCTGGTGGTGAGTTAGCTAGTGGTGGGTTAGCTGGTCTTGAGTTAGCGGGTGGTGAGTTAGCTAGTGGCGAGTTAGCTAGTGGTGGGTTAGCTGGTCTTGAGTTAGCTGGTGGTGAGTTAGCTAGTGGTGAGTTAGCTAGTGGCGAGTTAGCTAGTGGTGGGTTAGCTGGTCTTGAGTTAGCTGGTGGTGAGTTAGCTGGTGGTGAGTTAGCTCGTGGTGGGTTAGCTGGTCTTGAGTTAGCTGGTGGTGAGTTAGCTGGTGGTGAGTTAGCTCGTGGTGGGTTAGCTGGTCTTGAGTTAGCTGGTGGCGAGTTAGCTAGTGGTGGGTTAGCTGGTGGTGAGTTAGCTCGTGGTGGGGTAGCTGGTCTTGAGTTAGCGGGTGGTGAGTTAGCTGGTGGCAAGTTAGCTAGTGGTGGGTTAGCTGGTCTTGAGTTAGCTGGTGGTGAGTTAGCTGGTGGTGGGTTAGCTGGTCTTGAGTTAGCTGGTGGTGAGTTAGCTGGTGGTGAGTTAGCTGGTGGTGAGTTAGCTGGTGTCAACCGGGGCAGCAGCTCAGATCCTACATTTGACCTCAACTATCATAGGCTCAGGAAGAGCAAGATGAAGTTAGCCCGATTCCCCACCACCTATTTACTATCCAGTGATACCTACTGGAAAATACGTGAATGTGGATGTCTGCTGACAGCAGGATCAGCCTTAGCTATGGTGCCCCCATGGTTGAATTGCCTACCAGCATTCACTGCCTAAGTTGACACGTGAAATATGGCCCCTTAGGTGCGATACAAGGACTATCAGCAACCAATCATAATCAGGCATGAGTCACTTGCTGTTCCCCTCCCCCTCTTGTTCTTCCAGCAGGAGCTGAAATCAATGCCCGTTGCAGCATGTAAAGTGTGCCTGATGCACATTTGCATTATTGTTTGAGCTTTTGTACCACTCCGGGGGGAGGGGCCGGGGGGGGGTGCGGGGGACAACATCTTTGACCAGTGATGGTAATTGTGTCTACACAGACAACTAGAAGCCTATTACCACAAACTCTGGGATATATTCTACCTCACATGACTCTTCCATCAAATCATTCCATCAACAAAAACAAATCACAGTAACAAAATGAAAAACATCTTGCATCTAAAAACAAATACTAGAAATACACAGGGGAAACATTGTGGGGATGAAATTTCCCCTTTTAATTAACGGGGTGCAAGACACTTTTTGCCCGGGGGAGGGGGCACTACTGCCTCCTGGGAAATTGCCTGGGAGTTTGCGGAGGTGCTGCCTCGGCAGTGCCGTGCCCCGGGGGATGACGCATCGCCGTGTGTGGCGACCCCTCACTGCCCCATACCGGCCCTGCGGGAGAAATTGTCCTGCGGAAGTCAATGCCAGTGGCGGACATCCCCTCTCGGGGCGCTCCTTAAAGGGGAGGGCGCCAGCGCCAGGGGTTGCCATCTTTTTTTGTCGGCTGACTCTCAGGTTGGCTCGACAATAGCCTGCCTAGCGTGATCCGGGCCACCCTCAGGCAGCCCGGCACTCCGTCTTGGGTACCGGGCTGCTGACCCAGTCGCACGCTGCCCTGGTGGCCTAGTGAAGGGCATCAGAAGCCTTGCAGGGGGCAGCAGCCCTCCCCTTTAATTGAAGGGGAGGGGCATTGAAGCACAACATGAAGCATCCACTTAGCGCTTCCTTCAGCGCCCCAGTAGTGCCCCGGTTACCATCCCCAAAGGAAGTGGAGCGTGCAAGATAGCGCTCCGCTTCCTTTGAGAGGTGGTAAAGGCAGTTCTGCTCCGGGGATGGGACTCCTGTGCCAGGCGCTAAAAGTCCCAGCCCCAGAAGGTTACCGCCTCCAATTGGGCCGCAGGGCAATTTCTCCCCCTTTCTTTTTCCAAGTTCCTACAGTTTCAGAATCTTGTTACGATATTTTGGGACTGAGCTCTGAGACAGTGGCTGTCCATTCTATTGTATCAGAGATGTGCTTGTGAAATAGTGTCACTGGGATCGTAGTGCAAAAGTAGTTTCATTCCCCAGGGCTTCTATCTCTCCCATAGTATATTTGCTGGAATTACTAATATTGGATTTGCATATATATCTGTACATGACTGCTTCTGACTATAGAATCAGACAGCATAGAAGGAGGCCATTCGGCTACATTCTAATGTTTTTGCTTGGCACGGTATGAAACATCAGTCCGTAAAGGGGAACATCTCTGCAGAGCGAGAGGCATTTGCAATGTAGGCACTGCTTCCTGTCTCCTCTCAATTAATATAACATTTTAAAATTCTACTTTCCAGTCAAAGAACTGAGTTTTGTTGACCTCACCACAGCCTCACTGATACCCAATATTTACATGTAACAGTTACTGGGAAGTCATGCACTTGTGGTGCAGACTCGACGGGCCAAATGGCCTACTCCTGCACCTATTTTCTGTATTTCTATGTTTGCCTCATTAAAAGTGCTTCCCCTCCCCCATCACCTTGACAGAGGTTTTGCTTTGATCACCGACAGAGAAGATCAACAAAATGGATACTGTACAATTTATCATTAATTTACATTTGGAGTTTGTTTTGAAATATCACAGAACCTGCTAAAATATCTCTTTTCCAAAAAGTACCAAGCCTATGTATTTTTAGTAGCAGCAGGATTATGATCCCAAACAGATTGAGAGAATGTCACCACTCATATGTAGGTTTTAGTTCACTTCATCAAACCTACCATAATTGAGGTGTCGGATACAGTCATTAAGGACAGCCCCAAATCCCTGTTGTGTCTCTTCATTCTTAAAACAGAAATAGCTGTGCTTTCGATATGGGTGCCACAGATACACTGGATATTGGGTGTGGTTAACAAGAAAGTTCTGATTACTGTCTTTCCCATTGGCTGCTGAAATATAAACACAGAGTTGATCTTATTAGGAGAGAAAGAATAAATACAATGGCCATTTATTAATCACCTTTAACAATGGCTTACACCCCTGTTTACATATTTGGGGTCTGCCTTAGATAGTTCAGTGGCATTGAGCACGCGCATAAATAAACTCTGTGTTTCTTGTGTTTAGAGTTCACCTGTACCCAATATCTAATTATACGATAGTGTAATCCAGGGGTGTAACAATAGGATCCCCTTGTGATCTGAACTGGATATTATGTCTATCACGTTCCCACACATGAACTTCTTCAATCTTTCAGTGGGTGGACTGATAACATTTTAATAAGACAAGGGGTTGATTTTCAACTTGCCATCTGAGCATAAAACTGGCGCTGCTGCTCGACCCTGCATTACAGAAACCGCACACTTTTCCTTAACTTTTAACCCTCGCCTCATGAATAAGAAAAATAATAAGCCATGCTGACCTGCTCTGGGTTCGTGGACTGACTAATACTACTTTTGGTCAGTCTAACATTGAAATAGCCCAAGGTTAACAGAGATTTGGTCAGCATTGGGCTTGCAATAAATTACCTGGGCCTCGCGAGCCTTTCTCTGAGCAAATCATTCTGACTTTCTCAGTTGTGTCCATTTTTCTCCTTGTGTATCCTGGAAGTTGAGGGCCGGCCCTCTGATTTCTCTCCTGATCAGAGATTGGCCAATGGAGCTGTCAATTAAACTAGCTATCCCCCTCACTCCTCACACACACCCCCACCTAAAATAGTTATCCCCCTTAATCCTCGCCCACACCCCTCACCTAAACTAGCTATCCCCCTCACTCCTCCCCCACACCCCCCACTTAAACTAGCTATAGAAACATTGAAACATAGAAATTTACAGCGCAGAAGGAGGCCATTTTGGCCCATTGTGTCCGTGCCGGCCGACAAAGAGCCGCACGGCCCTTGGTCAGCAGCCCTGAAGGTTACATATAAACCTATGAACAATGATGGAAAGACAAAGAGCACCCAGCCCAACCAGCAACTGCGACACCCCTTATACTGAAACATTCTACACTACACCCCCATCGGAACCATGTGATCTCCTGGGAGAGGCAAAAACCAGATAAAAACCCAGGCCAATTTAGGGAGAAAAAATCTGGGAAAATTCCTCTCTGACCCATCCAGGCGATTGAAACTAGTCCAGGAGATCACCCCGGCCGTATTCTATTCCCAGCAGTACTTACCATTATATCTGCGCTATCCAACAAAAGGTCATCTATCTAATCCCAATTACCAGCTCTAGGTCCATAACCCTGTAGGGTTACTGCACTTTAAGTGCCCATCCAACCATCTCTTAAAAGTGGTGAGGGTTTCTGCATCCACCACTCTTTCCAGGTAGCGAGTTCCAGATCCCCACAACCCTCTGCGTAAAGAAGACCCCCCTCAAATCCCCTCTAAACCTTCCACCAACCACTTTAAAACTATGTCCCCTCATAATAGACCCCTCCACCAATGGAAATAGACCCTTACTATCCACTATGTCCAGGCCCCTTAATATTTTGTACACCTCAATGAGGTCTCCTCTAAACCTCCTCTGTTCGAATGAGAACAAACCCAGCCTATCCAATCTGTCCTCATAACTAAGTTTCTCCATTCTAGACAGCATCCTAGTAAATCTCCTCTGCACCCTCTCTAGTGCAATCACGTCCTTCCTATAATACGGTGACCAAAACGGCACGCAGTACTCCAGCTGTGGCCTAACCAAAGTATTATACAATTTAAGCATAACCTCCCTGCTCTTATATTCTATGCCTCGACCAATAAAAGCAAGCATTCCGTATGCCTTCTTAACCACCTTATCCACCTGGTCTGCTACTTTCAGGGATCTATGGACAAGAACTCCAAGGTTCCTTTGTTCATCTACACTATTAAGTGGCCTACTGCTTAATGTGTATACCCTTTCCTTATTAGCCCACCCAAAGTGCATCACCTCACACTTCTCTGAATTAAATTCCATTTTCCACTGCTCTGCCCACCTGACCAGTAGATTGATATCTCCTGCAGCCTATGGCTTTCCTCTTCATTATCAACTACACAGCCAATTTTAGTGTCGTCTGCAAACTTCTTAATCATACTCCCTATATTCCAAACTAAATCGTTGATATATACCACAAAAAGCAAGGGATCCAGTACTGAGCCCTGCGGTACCCCACTGGAAACATCCTTCCAGTCACAAAAACATTACCTTTGCTTCCTACCTCCAAGCCAATTTTGGATCCAACTTGCCACTTTGCCCTCTATCCCATGGGCTTTAACCTTCATGACCAGTCTACCATGTGGGTCCTTATCAAAAGCCTTGCTAAAGTCCACATATACTAAATCATACGCACTACCCTCATCGACCCTCTTGGTTACCTCCTCAAAAAATTCAATCAGGTTAGTCAAACACGATCTTCCCTTAACAAATCCGTGCTGACTGTCCTAATTAATCCTTGCCTTTCCAAATGCAGATTTATCTTGTCATTCAGGATTTTTTCCAATAATTTTCCCACCACTGAGGTTAGGCTGACAGCCCTGTAATTACTCGGCCTATCCCTTTCTCCCTTCTTAAACAAGGGTACTACATTAGCAGTCCTCCAATCCTCCGGCACCATGCCCAGATCCAAAGAGGACTGGAAAATGATGGTCAAGGCCTCTGCTATTTCCTCGTTTACTTTGTTCAACAGCCTGGGGACTTATCTACTTTCAAAGCTGCTAAACCCCTTATTACTTCCTCTTTCACTATAATTATTTCATCCAGAATATCATACTCCTCCTCGATAGCAGTATCTGCATTGCCCCTTTCCTTTGTGAAAACAGATGCAAAGTATTCGTTAAGAACCCTACCAACATCTTCCGCCTCCAAACAAAGATTACTCTCATGGTCACTAATAGGCCCTACCCTTTCTTTAGTTACCCTCTTACTCAATATATTTATAGAACATCTTAGGGTTTTCCTTAATTTTACTGGCCAAGAATTTTTCGTGTTCTCTCTTAGCATTCCCAATATCCTTTTTAATTTTGCCTCTTAACTTTCTATATTCCTCTAAAGTTTCTGTAGTATTTAGCCATTGGTATATGACATAAGCATCCCTTTTTTTCTTAATCCTCCCCTGTAAGTCCCTAGACATCTAGGGGGCTCTAGAATTATTTTTCTCAGTCTTTTTCGTTAGGGGCACATGTTTGGCCTGAGCCTTCCGGATCTTCTCCTTGAATGCCTCCCACTGTTCCTACACTGATTTACCCACAAGTAGCTGTTTCCAGTCCACTATGGCCAAATCACTCCTTAACTTAGCAAAATTAGCTTTTCCCCAATTCAAAACTTTTATTCCAGGCCTATTCTTGTCCTTATCCATAACCAACTTGAATCTGATTGAATTATGGTCACTGGCACCCAAGTGCTCTTCCACTTATACCCCTTCAACCTGCCCAGCTTCATTCCCCGAAACGAAATCCAAGACCACCCCCTCTCGTGTTGGGCTTGCTACATACTGACTAAAAAAGTTCTCTTGAATGCATTTCAAGAATTCTATACCCTCTATACTCTTCACATTAAATTTGTCCCAATCAATACTTGCATAGTTAAAATCCCCGACTATTACTACCCTATGATTTTTGGATTCACAGCAATTTGCCTACGTATTTGCTTCTCTATCTCCCTCTCACTGTTTGGGGGTCTATAATACATGCTTAGCAGTGTGATTGCCCCTTTTTTATTTTTCAATGCGACCCATATGGCCTCATTTGTTGATCCCTCTAACATATCATCCCTCCTCACTGCTGCAATAGTTTCTTTAATCAGTACCGCAACCCCCACCCCCCTCCCCGCTTTTTACCCCACTCTCTATCTTGTCTAAAAATCCTGTAGCCAAAAATATTGATCTGCCAAATCTGCCCCTCTTTCAGCCATGTCTCTGTAATGGCTAGAATGTCATACTCCCAAGTGTCTACCTGTGCTCTTAGCTCATCTGCCTTTTTCGCTATACTCCTTGCATTAAAGTATATACCATTCAGCACAGGAAGACCTTCTTGCTTACTACATACTAAGCCCTGTTTCCTCTGTCTTACAGATTCGCTTTCTAGATTCTTGCTATCCAATTTCTGCTTTACTTCCATTCCTTTTGAATTCGTTCTCAGGTTCCCATCCCCCTGCCAAGCTAGTTTAAACTCTCCCCAACAGCACTAGCAAAACTCCCTGTGAGGATATTGGTCCCGGCGCTGTTGAGGTGCAACCCGTCCGGTTTGTACAGGTCCCATCTCCCCCAGAAGCGGTTCCAATGCCTCAAGAATTTAAAGCCCTTCCTCCTACACCAACTTTCCAGCCATGTGTTCATCCTCTCTATTCTTCTATTCTTATTCTCATTAGCACGAGGCACCGGTAGTAACCTGGAGATTACTACCTTTGAGGTCCTACCCTTTAATTTTCTTCCTAGCTCCCTAAATTCTTTCTGTAGGACCTCATCCCTCATTTTACCTATGTCGTTGGTCCCGACATGGACCACGACCTCTAGCTGTTTACCCTCCCCACCCAGGATGTCCTGCATCCGCTCTGCGACATCCTTGACCCTGGCAGCAGGGAGACATGAAACCATTCGGGAGTCACGTCTCCGGCCGCAGAAACGCCTGTCTGATCCCCTGACTATAGAATCCCCTATCACCAGGGCTCTTTTGTTCTTCGTCCCTCCCCCCTGTGCAGCTGAGCCACCCGTGGTGCCTTGGAATTGGCTCTGATTGCACTCCCCAGAGGCACCGTCATCCTTACCGATATTCAGAAGTGAATATCAGTTTGAAAGCGAGATGGATTCACGGGGGGGCTCCTGCACTACCTGCCTAGCACACTTACTACGTCTGGTGGTCACTCACGTCCCCTCTGCCTGAACGTTTTTAAGCTGCGGGGTAACCACCTCCTGAAACGTGCTATCCACGTAGCTCTCATCCTCGTGGATGCACCGTATTGACCCCACCCGTTGCTCCAGCTCCAAAACGCGGAGCTCGAGCAGTTGAAGCTGGAGACACCTCCTGCACACATAGTTATCAAGGCTGCACAAAGCATCCAGAATTTCCCACATGCCACAGGATGTGCACTCCATGGGACTGAGCTGCACTGTCATCCCTCTAGTTAGCCTTATCTAATTTAAAATCTACTTAAAAATAAATCGTCCTCACTCCTCCCCCACACCCCTACCTAAACTAGCTATCCCCCACTCCTCCCCCTCACACCCCCTCACTCCTCCCCCACATACCCCCTCACTCCTCCCCCACATACCCCCTCACTCCTCCCCCTCACACCTCCCTCTCACACCCCCTCACTCCTCCCCCTCACACCCCCTCACTCCTTCCCCTCACACCCCCTCACTCCTCTCCCTCACACCCCCTCACTCCTCCCCCTCACACCCCCTCACTCCTCCCCCTCACACCCCCTCACTCCTCCCCCTCACACCCCCTCACTTCTCCCCCACACACCCCCTCACTCCTCCCCCTCACTCCTCCCCCACACACCCCCTCACTCCTCTGCCTCACACCTCCCCCACATTCCCACCTAAACTAGCTATCCCCCACTCCTCCCCCTCACTCCTCTCTCACTCCCCCACAGACCGCCCCCCTCACTCCTCTCCCACGAAGAGAGGATTCTCAGCAAACTTCCTGTCCTTCTCAACATCAGGTGCGAAGACCTGATGGGCGTTTGAGATGAGCCAATTAATTATTTACTGTCTTTCGTCAGATTTTAAAGCCGTGCAAACCAACTCATTTTAATTTGAAAAACACACTTAAACGTAATCATTTCCAAATCCTTTTGATGGAAAAATGAGCAAAAGTCCCAAAAAGTGAGATCTTTATATTACAGGACTGTAATATGCTAAAGCCCCTGGTGCTGTGGAATCTGCCCATTCATGCTGGGCTCCACAGCACCAGCAACAACAAATGGCTGCGAATGTCCTCATCATTGGGAAAGATCCATTGAGACCAGTAAGCAGAGACACCACATGGTTTGTGCTGGTCTCCACAGCTCAGATGACCAGTGCAGTAAGCAACAGTGCCTATATTTACCACAGGAAAAAAACGGGGTAGAGATCTGCCAGAATGCCTTGCTCAGGGACACCTGGGCCAATTCCGACCACTACATTGCCTGAGATCAGCTAAACCAAAATGGGAACCAAACCTTGTGACCTTGTTGGTCCATATTCCTCAGTTCCACAGTGAGCAGCATATTTCTAACTGAATCATGAGAGACTCTTTCTTGGTATTATTCTGAATGGTCTTGCCGACTACAGAAAATAATTCTCCAACTTACTGATATCACCTAACTTTACTGTCGAGTCAAATCATTCTCCCTCTTGCCCCCTACCTCCCAATCTAAACCTGACAATTGTTCTCCGTTTTTGTCTTTCCTAATATAGATTTAGGAATTTCAAGTATGCCTTTATTTTCAATTGGAAAGTTACCAAGGTTTCTACCATCTAGAAACATGAATACTTGTTGGCGTTTTGTGTGACATGCTTGTTTTTCCAGAATGACATGAACTTAGTATTGATTTGTGCTGAAACAGCTACAGAAATCGAAATGCCATCAAAATGTCAACAACTCAGTGCTACTCACCACTTGGGTCAGGGAAATATTTATCCACCAAGAGGGCATATTCAACCATGGACGTCAGCACTCTGCAGCCAGTTGGAAGCAGTTTACATTTTGGGCCTCCTCCTTTCTGATGGGCCTAACACAAATACACAACAACACAGAAAGAACAGTCAGCGTCTACATCAAGTCTAGCATGTTGTTTTTAAAACTTGTATTAAAGCAAATATTTACTTACACAGACCTTTGCGATGTTCCATAGCAAGATACTTTGAAATTATTGCAGGGATGGGAAACTCCATTAATGTTGGAACTGTTCTGATGTTTTCATTAAAAAAAATTATCTTTGCTTTCCCAGGCAAAGAGAATTTAGGAATTCGGTCAACATGGAGGAGATTTTCGGTTTGGGTGCCAACCGGGTGCAGTATCGGTGGTGCGCCCGCCCAACGAGGCAGATGGGAGGCCTGAACCACTTTCAGGCTCAAGTCTCTAATGTTTCTGCAGCAAGCTGCAGGCACTAAACGGCTACTCTGCTGCAGCTCGCCAGACTGTTCCGGGACCGGTCGTCAGGAAGAAGATGGTTTTAACAGCCGGGAATGGAGACACCGTGGCCCTGGGGTAAGGCAGCGAGCAGCAGCCTCCTTACAGCAGCACATCGCTTTGGGAGCGTGTCTGCAGATGGGCTCAGAGATCGGCACTGAGTCCGGGGGAAGTTCAGGGGGAGTCGGGGACTGTGTGTAACGGGTGGAGTGGAGCAAGAACTGGTCTCAGTGCATGGAGTGAGTGGGGGAAGTGAGAGGTCATTCTAGGGCTGTGTGTGGACAGCGTGTGTCCCGGGTAAGGGAGACAGAATGGGAAGGATCTGCTATTTACGATCATTGCTGCTTTCTCTCGCCGGATTTATACAAGGAGCATCTATTGCAGGCACCGGGCAAGTAATTGAAGGAACCGGAACAAATGTGATGTTACCTCCAACTGAGACAGATGGAACAGTGCAACCAGCTCCTTGTCACACAGTAGATTCACGGCCTCATTTTATTTCTTCCTCTGAGCCCCTCAACTTCATCTGGCAGCGTAATGTTGGTGAGTGGTGATTGATTGCCCTGGGAACCAACAGGAAAAGAGCTCAGAGGCCGGAGGGCCCACGGAGCAACGTGTTCTGCAACCAATCGCAGTGCTTGAGGGGTGGATCCTGAATCGACCTGTCAGGTTACCAGTGAGTGTAAAACTGAGCCCTGCCAGAGTCAGCACTTTTCAGGGGAGGAGAACCAGTGAGTGTAAAACTGAACTAGCCAGAGTCAGCACCTTCAGGGGAGGAGAACCAGTGAGTGTAAAACTGAACTAGCCAGAGTCAGCACCTTCAGGGGAGGAGAATCAGTATTAGAAAGGGAGGATTTGCAGACGGGAAACTCAAACGAAACATTTGACTGAGGCACTCGATTCCTCAGGATCTAAATATCATCGGCCTTTGAATGTGGAAGGAGAAATGTTTGTCTGTTCTGTCTGGGAAAAGATTTCAAACATCAGTGTGACTGGAGAAGCACCGAGACACACACACCCGAGTGAGAGTGTTCCAGTGGACTGGCTGTGGAAAGAGCTTTAACCAGTTACACAGCCTGAAAAATCATCGCAGCGGGGAGAAACTATACACGTGTTGTGTGTGTGGACGAGGCTTCAACTGATCATCCAACCTGGAGAGGCACAAGGTCATCCGCACCATGGCAAAACCGTGGAAATGTGGGGACTGTGGGAAGGGATTCAATTCCCAGTCTGACCTGGAAATTCATCGACGCAGTCACACCGGGGAGAGGCCGTTCACTTGCACTGTGTGTGGAAAGGGATTCACTAAGTCATCCCACCTGCTGACACACCAGCGGGTTCACACTGGGGAGAGGCTATTCACCTGCTCTGAGTGTGGGAAGGGATTCATTGAGTCAACCAACCTGCTGACACACCAGCGAGTTCACAATGGGGAGAGACCGTTCACCTGCTCTGAGTGTGAGAAGGGATTCACAGAGTCATCCAACCTGCTGAGACACCAGCGAGTTCACACTAAGGAGAGGCTGTTCACCTGCTCAGTGTGTGGGAAGGGATTCACAGAGTCATCCAACCTGCTGAGACATCAGCGAGTTCACAAGTGACTGCAGGGGTTGGATTTTGCTGTTATTCACATCCCTACTGAATCGTGTTCATTCGCCTGTTAGCTGCCATTTCTTTCTGCTGATGTTAATAACCCTTTAACTAGGCTGGAATTTAATATTTTGATATTTCAAATAACAGTGTGTCAATATTTGATGTCTCCAAGATAAGAGGAGACTAATTGATGTCCTGTTACTGACTGCTCCATTTTTGATCGGGGCGGAGGAGTGGTGAGACATTGGGGCCCAGAAGAGGCGAGGGCTCAGGGGCAGCACGGGCAGCCCACACTGCGATCTATAGATAGTAGGAGCATGTGTGCGCACTAGGTCCATGCAGCAGAGCTTGGTCTCCAGTTGTCTTGGTCATCCCCTGCAAAACAAATACACTGCTTTGGGTACTGTTGGGGGGATGACTCTTCAGGGGAAGACAGCAGCAGCTAAGTTCATGGCACTGTGGGTGGCTCTGCTGCACAGGAAGGCAGGAAAAAGAGTGGGAGAGCGATAGTGATAGGGGATTCAATTGTAAGGGGAATAGATAGGGGTTTCTGCGGCCGCAACCAAGACTCTAGGATGGTATGTTGCCTCCCTAGTGCAAGGGTCAAGGAGCACGTGCAGGACATTCTGAAAAGGGAGGGTGAACAGCCAGTTGTCGTGGTGCATATAGGTACCAATGATATAGGTAAAAAACGTGATGAGGTCCTATGAGAAGAATTTAGGGAGCTTGGAGCCAAATTAAAAAGTAGGACCTCAAAAGTAGTAATCTCAGGATTGCTACCAGTGCCACGTGCTAGTCAGAGTAGGAATCGCAGGATAGCTCAGATGAATGCGTGGCTTGAGGAGTGTTGCAGAAGGGAGGGATTCAAATTCCTGGGACATTGGAACCGGCTCTGGGGTAGGTGGGACCAGTATAAACCGGATGGTCTGCACCTGGGCAGGACCGGAACCAATGTCCGAGAGGGAGTGTTTGCTAGTGCTGTTGGGGAGGAGTTAAACTAATATGGCAGTGGGATGGGAACCTTTGCAGAGAGGCAGAGGGAAATAAAAAGGAGACAAAGGCAAAAGATCGAAAGGCGAATAGTAAAAGTGGAGGGCAGAGAAACCCAAGGCAAAAAATAAAAAGGGCCACATTACAGCAAAATTCTAAAGGGGCAAAGTATGTTAAAAAGACAAGCCTGAAGGCTCTGTGCCTCAATGTGAGGAGTATTCGGAATAAGGTGGACGAATTAACTGCACAGATAGCAGTTAAGGAAGGACATTGGCTTGGATGATGTGGAATCGTTATAGGTAGAGCTCCGGAATACCAAAGGGCAAGAAAATGCTAGTGGGAGTTGTGTACAGACCACCAAACAGTAGTAGTGAGGTTGGGGACAGCATAAAACAAGAAATAAGGGATGTGTGCAATAAAGGTACAGCAGTTATCATGGGCGACTTTCATTTACAGATAGATTGGGCTAACCAAACTGGTAGCAATGCGGTGGAGGAGGATTTCCTGGAGTGTATTAAGGATGGTTTTCTTGACCAATATGTCGAGGAACCAACTAAAGGGCTGGCCATCCTAGACTGGATGATGTGTAATGAGAAAGGACTAATTAGCAATCTTGTTGTGCAAGGCCCCTTGGGGAAGAGTGACCATAATATGGTAGAATTCTTTATTAAGATGGAGAGTGACACAGTTAATTCAGAAACTAGGGTCCTGACCTGAAGGAAAGCTAACTTCGACGGCATGAGGCGTGAATTGGCTAGAATTGACTGGCAAATGATACTTAAAGGGTTGACGGTGGATAGGCAATGGAAAACATTTATAGATTACGTGGATGAATTTCAACAATTGTACATCCCTATCTGGAGTAAAAAATAAAACAGGGAAGGTGGCTCAACTGTGGCTAACAAGGGAAATTAAGGATAGTGTTAGATCCAAGGAAGAGGCATATAAATTGGCCAAAAAAAGCAGCAAACCTGAGGACTGGGAGAAATTTAGAATTCAGCAGAGGAGGACAAAGGGTTTGATTAGGAGGGGGAAAATAGAGTACGAGAGGAAGCTTGCTTGGAACATAAAAACTGACTGCAAAAGCTTCTATAGATATGTGAAGAGAAAAAGATTAGTGAAGACAAACGTAGGTCCCTTGCAGTCGGACTCAGGTGAATTTATAATGAGGAACAAAGAAATGGCAGACCAAATGAACAAATACTTTGGTTCTGTCTTCACGAAGAAAGACACACATAACCTTCTGGATGTACTAGGGAACCGAGGGCCTAGAGAGAAGGAGGAACTGAAGGATATCCTTATTAGGCGGGAAATTGTGTTGGGGAAATTGATGGAATTGAAGGCCAATAAATCCCCGGGGCCCAATTGTCTGCATCCCAGAGTACTTAAGGAAGTGGCCCTAGAAATAGTGGATGCATTGGTGATTATTTTCCAACAGTCTTTCAACTCGGGATCAGTTCCTATGGACTGGAGGGTAGCTAATGTAACACCACTTATTAAAAAAGGAGGGAGAGAGAAAACGGGTAATTATAGACAGGTTAGCCTGACATCAGTAGTGGGGAAAATGTTGGAATCAATTATTATGGATGAAATAGCAGCGCATTTGGAAAGCAGTGACAGGATCAGCCCAAGTCAGCATGAATTTATGAAGGGGAAATCATGCTTGGCAAATCTTCTGGAATTTTTTGAGGATGTAACTAGTAGAGTGGACAAGGGAGAACCAGTGGATGTGTTGTATTTGGACTTTCAAAAGCCCTTTGACAAGGTCCCACATAAGAGATTGTTGTGTAAAATCAAAGCACATTGTATTGAGGGTAATGTACTGACGTGGATAGAGAATTGGTTGGCAGACAGGAAGCAGAGAGTCAGGATAAATGGGTCCTTTTTGGAATGGGAGGCAGTGACTAGTGGAGTGCCACAGGGCTCAGTGCTGGGACCCCAGCTCTTTACAATATACATTAATGATTTGGATGAAGGAATTGAATGTAATATCTCCAAGTTTGCAGATGACACTAAACTGGGTGGCAGTGTGAGCTGTGAGGAGGATGCTAAGAGGCTGCAGGGTGATTTAGACAGGTTAGGTGAGTGGGCAAAAGCATGGCAGATGCAATATAATGTGGATAAATGTGAGATTATCCACTTTGGAGGCAATAACACGAAGGCAGAATATTATCTGAATAGCGGCAGATTAGGAAAAGTGGAGGTGCAACGAGACCTGGGTGCCATGGTTCATCAGTTATTGAAAGTTGGCATGCAGGTACAACAGGCGGAGAAGAAGGCAAATGGTATGTTGGCCTTCATAGCAAGGGGATTTGAGTATAGAAGCAGGGAGGTCTTACTGCAGTGGTACAGGGCCTTGGTGAGGCCTCACCTGGAATATTGTGTTCAGTTTTGGTCTCCGAATCTGAGGAAGGACATTCTTGCTATTGAGGGAGTGCAGTGAAGGTTCACCAGACTGATTCCAGGGATGGCTGGACTGACATATGAGAAGAGACTGGATCAACTGGGCCTTTATACACTGGAGTTTAGAAGGATGAGAGGGGATCTCATAAAAACATATAAGATTCTGACGGGACGGGACAGGTTAGATGCGGGAAGAATGTTCCTGATGTTGGGGAAGTCCAGAACCAGGGGACACAATCTTAGGATAAGGGGTAGGCCATTTAGGACTGAGATGAGGAAAAACTTCTTCACTCAGAGAGTTGTTAACCTATGGAATTCCCTGCCGCAGAGAGTTGTTGATGCCAGTTCATTGGATATATTCAAGGGGTAGTTAGATATGGCCCTTACGGCTAAAGGGATCGAGGGGTAAGGAGAGAAAGCAGGAAAGGGGTACTGAGGTGAATGATCAGCCATGATCTTATTGAATGGTGGTGCAGGCACGAAGGGCCGAATGGCCTACTCCTGCACCTATTTTCTATGACCATGCTCTGTCAAGCCCGTGTGGTGGCTGGTGTGCAACGGCCACCCCACGTTAAAAGAATCCACGCACAGGCATCTTCCACCCTTCAATTTGTAGTTCGAGACCTAGAATGTCAGGTCTCTCATTGAAACACCTGTGAAATCCCTTTTTGGTGTAGAAGCAGGTCATCCTCGATACGAGGGACTGCCTAATACTAAGGCCTGTTTGGATGGGGTGGGGGGGTGGGAAGTAGTGGGCGCCAAGTGAGGGTGAGAACGGGCCGGCAGCGGGCCAGAAGATTTCTGTGGAGCCTGGAGAAGCGCTCTTGATCCTCTGGGTCCCACAGAACCTTATTAAAAAAACACTTTTAAGCATCATTGGTTCGGCCACTCAACACCTGGAGAAAGTGGGATTGGCTTCACCCATTTCTCCTTTAAAGTTGCAATCGGAGTCCTACAACAAGTGTAGGACTTGATTTCAATACTTAAATAACCTCCTGCTGTTTTTTTGGGTGGGATTGCTCAGCACCTAATTATTGACCCAACAGAAAATTGATTAAGGCGGGAAAATAAAGTTCCCGCCAGAATTTCTACTGCATGTCAACCGTTTTCCAGATGAGAAATGGGCAGCTGGCGGTTAAAATGCTTTTAAAAGAAAAATTAAGATCCATTCATTTTTCTTCTGAGAAAAATAACTCAGACGTACTTAAGTGCTATTTTAGAAGATTTTTGTAAAGAGAGGAAATATGTAGTGTGCAATAATGCAAATAAACAAATTAAGTACAACACAGCAAGTTACATTCAACAAATAAGATAAGATACAATTAGGGACTGCTGGACCAGGAATGATATGCATATTAGTGCTCATTAACTGCATTACCATAACGTGTAGCAACTAACAATCATTAGTGATCAATGAAGAGAGTTCTTACTAACATTTATTCACTGAAATGAGTACTTTGCAAAAATAACTGAGAAGATGAGGGGATGAAGCTGGAGGGGAAACAATCAAGAGGCAGAAGACTTCCTGCAACTTGGAATTCTATATGGGCTAGACTTTCCACTAGGTGACCAAGTCCCCAAAAAATGGGCCTTGTTCTAGCGATGTGGGACGTATCGCCCGTGCTGATCGCCGGCACAAAGCCCATTTTTTTTTTGCGATTTTCCACTCGGCCTTACCCCGGCGATGTCAAATGGGCGATCTGATTTTTCGACGATCTCACGATCGCTCAAAGAAAACAGAAGTGAATGAAAAAAAAAGCTTCCCTAGCAACGCTATACTGCGCATGTGTAGCTTGATTTTTTTTTAGGTTGATTTTCTTTGCCACGTTTTGAGAGGTCAGGGGTCATCACACATGCTCAGAAGTTCTGAGAGAGTCGGGGAGAGAGAGAGAGAGGAGAGAGGAGTTTCTGGATTGTTTGAATTTATCTGATATTACACATATTTTGAATTATTTTCGCATTTTAACAAATTTTAAATACTGTTAAGTGCAGTGATAATACTACTTAGAATTTAATTTAAAAATTTATCATCAGCATTTTATTCTTTGAAAATGGAGGGATCAAAGGAAAGGCGAAGGGCCAAGCCCTTCAGCGAGGAGGCCAATGAGGTGAATATAGTCAGCACGAGGTGGGAGGATCTGACACGGGGTGGGCATGGGAAACCTCCACCCCGCGCATATCGGAGGATTTGGGCAGAGATTGCCGACGTGGTCACGTCGGCATCAAATGAAGCGCGGACACCGGACCAGTGCTGCAAAAGATGGAACAGCCAACTGGCGGCTGCCAGAGTAAGTTGAAATTTATATTTGAAATCATCTATATGTATTATTTAATGATGTGTGGAAATTGTAACTAGAATCTGCAATGTTATTTCGTAATTTTTAAACATAACTAAATTATGAATAAATTTATGCACCCCAGAATAAAGTTGAATGTTATAGTATGAAATATCTTATTCCTATGCAATGTATTGCAAATTTGTAATTGAACATATAAATCTGTCAGTCTTAAACATTTATTGCCAAATCCATTTGCTTATGCCGTGCAATGTTATCTTATCATTTACAGAAGAGGACATCTATCAACCACCGCTAGCAATGCAGGACGGGCGAGGGCTCTGCCATGCTCCAGTCTTTAAGTGCTTACAAGGAGCTTGTGGTGGCCTTGGTGGGGCCAGAAAGCCGTTCGGTCACAACCCGTGGTGTGGCCGAACCCACCCTTGAGTCACGTGAGCAATGAGAATTGTGCATTGTGCAGTGTGTGAATCAATAGTAAATACTACATATATCTTAATTACGCATGTAATGTTCTGCAATTAAAATGTAATTTGATATATAATTGAGATGTACTATTGATCTTCGAATGAGGTCATGTTAGGCCTGGTGATCACTTGTGCATATGGGGTAATGGAAAGCATTGTAATGTTTTGAGTTCTTGAAAAATTGAGATGTATTGATTTGAATTCTTAAACGTTGTTTATAAATTTCATTTGTCTTTCAAAGGAGTGTCCACTGACCCTTCTGGAAATTCGCAAGAGGAAGAGCCAGAGGAGGAGCCACTGCCGACTCCTGCTGCTGTGCATGAACAGGAGGAGGAGGAGGAAGAAGAAGAAGAGATTTTTTTTGTCGGGTGGGGGGGGGGGAGCAACCTACGGCCATCTCTTTTGAGATGGATGAGACACCGGGACAAAGCGGTGTGCAGGTGGTGACACCAAGGCTCGTGACATAAAAACATAGCAACATAGAAAATCAGTGCAGGAGTAGGCCATTCGGCCCTTCGAGCCTGCACCACCATTCAATAAGATCATGGACATTGCACATGCTGACCCCACGGAGGTCCGGTCAGCGTGCTATGCAATCGCCTACCACGGAGGACAAGACGGAGAGCTTACTATCCCTGTGCAGGGAGACGGCCGCGATCAGTCGTGACCTTATCCAGGGGTTCGCAGGTTTCTCATCAAATTGGAGCCAGTTCTCCACAACCTGGAGCGAGTTCTGCACGCGCTTCTCCAGCTGGTCTTCTGAGCAGTCATGGACTGCTCGGGAGATGTTGGAGGTGATTAGGGAGCAGACAGCCGTAACAAATGCCCTACGGCATGCATTGCTGGCTGGACACGGCGCTGCACCCCAAGGTGTCGTGTACACGCGCAGCGAAACCCCAAGCATGCAAGTGAGTACGGAGGATACAGTTCCTCCTGACTCGGAAGTGGAGCCTGAGGTTTCTGCTTCCGCTCCGTCACCTCCACCATGGCAGGAAATCTTGCCGTCACAAACTGCACAACGCGTTTGTGTCGGTCAGCGTAGACCAAAACGCGCGGGTGGGGTGCGAACACGGGGTAGGACAGGATCTGGAGGGAAACTTGGCCGCAGGTGGGGAGGGGGAAGTGTTTTTCAATCGTTCCATAAATGTTATTGTTACTTAAATATTCACTTGTTATTATTACTTAAATGTTCAATTTCTTCATGTTATAACGTTTTGGGGATTTGAGGGAAGGGTGGGTTGGTGTGGGGGGCGGGGGTTGGAGGGAGGGTGTTGTTCATTAGTTAATAAAAGAAATTCTATCTTAATAAAAAAAAATTTATTCAACAACTTTTGTGCCTTCTCTCTTAGTTACATTAGTTTTCAAACGTACAGTTTTTCATGCATATTTGTTTGTTTATTCTGTTATTATACCAGTGCTTTTACTTTGCCAGTACTTTAAACTTTACTTAAACTAATTCAGATGATAGGCCAGGAAAGACAACAAGGAAACCCCATGAAACTTTTGATTAACCTAACTGTAATTGAACATTTGAATATCCACAATTAATAGGTCATGCAAAGCGTTCATTAATGAGCTGCTGACGCAAAAGCTTAGCAGCCGTGTAACTGGCACTGGCTACTGGTCTTCAGGGAAGGTGTGGTGGTACCGGTGCTAGATCGTCAGGCTGATTAAGCTCCCCTATGTCCTCACCCGCGTCCTCTCCAGCCTGTTCCTCCTCTTCATCTTCGCCGGCTGCCTCATCTGTCTCATCTCTTTCTGGAGGTGGACCTACAGCATGATCTGGCATTATTTGTCCTCTCTTTATAATTAGGTTATGCAGCATGCAAAACACCACAATAAACTCTGCTACCTGATCAGGGTGGTACTGTAGGCTGCCTCCAGAATGATCCAGGCATCTGAAGTGCTGCTTTAGGACTCCAATTGTTTTTCCAACGATGTTGCGAATCGCTATGTGACTTTCATTATACTGTTTCTGTGCTTCAGTGACAGGATTACGCAGAGGGGTCATCAGCCAATTGGCAAGGCCATATCCTTTATCCCCCAGCATCCAACCGTGACCTTCTGGCTGATTGACAAACAGGTCAGGGGTAGCACTTTCACATATGATGTGTGCATCATGGATGCTGCCAGGAAATGTAGCATTCACTGTTAAAATTGTTTGATTGTGGTCGACAACAAGCTGCACATTTAGTGAGTGGAACCTGTCATGTATCTTACATTATTATATATAACTGTATCCTAACATGCGATACATGACTGTAATAAGATATGACCTGTAACCACCAGCATACCTTACCATCAGGGGTGCACTTGCAAGAGACAGGTATATAAGGACAGGTCCCAGGCAAGTGCAGCATTCCAGAGCTGTGAAATAAAGATGCAGGTCCAGAGTGACCTTGACTTCACTATATGCCTCGTGTGAATCTGTACTGAGGGGACAGGACTTTACAGTGGCGACGAGTTACGGGATTACAGAATCCACAGAATGGCGAATAATGGATCAGATGAAAAGTACAATGTGGGAGACAATTGGGAGGACTTTATAGAAAGGCTCCAGCAAAGCTTTGTAACCAAAGACTGGTTAGGCAACGATAAGGCAGACAAGAGAAGAGCCCATCTCTTGACTAACTGTGGCTCGAAAACTTACGCTTTAATGAAGGATCTGTTGGCACCCGAGAAACCAGCAAGCAAGCTGTTTGAAGAATTGAGCATACTGGTAAGAGACCACCTGAAGCCAGCGAGCAGCCTACACATGGCCAGACACAGGTTCTACAACTACAGACGCTGTGTGGGCCAGAGCATACCCGACTTCGTGGCGGAACTTCGGAGGTTGGCTAGTTTATGTGAGTTCTCCGATGAACTGAGGAGAGAAATGCTGAGAGACTTTTTCGTTGAAGGAATAGGTCATGCAGGCATATTCCGAAAGCTCATAGAGACCAAGAACCTGACCTTAGAGGCAGCAGCACTGGTTGCACAGACATTCTTGGTAGGGGAGAAGAAACGAGGTTGATTTACAATGCAGGTACGACAACTAACGAAATATCGGAACAAGAAGTTCACAGCACTAAACAAGCTGCTACCCCCACACACAGACAAAACCAGGAGAACAGGCTCTCGACAGCAGGCAGAAGCCATCAAGGGCCACAGGAATGGCCGTTCGCATGTCATCAACCCACAATGCGAGCAATCAACTACAAACTGAGAGAAGCTCAAGAGAGATCAGCCAGACGCAGCTCATTCTTTGGAAACACTTTGAACAATGGAACAGGTCTGTGCTGGAGGTGTGGGGGTGGGCACTCGTCAAGGGGATGTCGATTTCAGCAGGCTGTTTGCAGAAATTGTGAATATACAGGGCATTTGGCCTGCATGTGCAAAAAAACGGCAGCTCGGCTAGTATACGAATCGGATGGGTCGGAAAGCGGACCAGAAGATGGTGGGGACAGTAACCAGGACACCGATGTACAGCGGGTCAACACGATCAATGGCCGCTGCTCCTACAACAGGACGCCTCCTATAATGATGAGGGTCCTACTCAACGGGATATCTGTCAAGATGGAGTGGATACAGGAGCGAGTCAATCTCTCATGGGCGCTCAACAATTTGAACAACTGTGGCTGCATAAAAGAGATAGACCAAAACTCACAAGGGTCGACACCAAACTAAGGACCTATACCAAAGAAATCGTACCAGTCCTCGGCAGCGCCATGCTCTCTGTCACACACAAAGGGACGGTGAACCCTCTTCACCTGTGGATTGTCCCCGGAGACCCCCCAGCACTGCTGGGGAGAAGCTGGCTGGCAAATCTAAACTGGAAATGGGATGATGTCCATGCCATGTCATTAGAGGAACGTACCTCCTGCTCAACAGTTATAAAGCGATTTGAACATCTCTTTCAGCCAGGTGTGGGAACTTTCAAAGGGGCCAAAGTCAAAATCTACATCACACAGCATGCTAGACCGGTCCATCACAAGGCCAGAGCTGTACCCTATGTGATGAGGGAAAAGATTGAACATGAACTAGACAGATTTCTGTGGGAAGGAATTATATCACCTGTGGAATTTAGCGACTGGGCAAGTCCCATCGTCCCAGACATGAAGCCTGATGGATCCATACGAATCTACCATAAACAGAGTCTCCCTACAGGACCAGTACCCGCTGCCCAGAGCGGAGGACTTATTTGCCACATTGGCTGGAGGTAAACTTTTCTCAAAATTAGACCTCACATCTGCGTATATGACGCAAGAATTGACCGGGGAATTCAAGCTACTCACCACCATCAACACACACATCGAGGTCTTTTCATGTACAATCGATGCCCATTCGGCATCAGGTCGGCAGCTACCATATTCCAGCGCAACATGGAGAGTCTGCCCAAATCCATCCCGGGGACGGTTGTATTTCAAGACGACATACTCATCACGGGCAGGGACACCGACTCCCATCTCCATTATTTGGAGGAAGTACTAAAGCGGTTGGATCGGGTAGGCCTACGAGTCAAGAAATCCAAGTGCCTCTTTCTCGCACCCGAGGTTGAATTTTTGGGCAGAAGGATTGCCGCTGATGGAATCCGCCCAACAGAGTTCAAAACAGAAGCAATTCGCCTGGCACCCAGCCCCGGAATGTCTCAGAACTGCGCACCTTTCTCGGGCTACTCAATTACTTTGGGAACTTTATGCAGAACTTAAGCACGCTGCTGGAGCCTCTCCATGTGCTACTCAGGAAGGTTTTGGTTTTGGGGGGACGCCCAGGAACGCGCCTTTAATAAGGCTCGCAACCATCTGTGTTCCAACAATGTTTTGACTTTCTTTGACCCAGGTAAAAAGCTATTTCTCACATGCGATGCGACAGCGTATGGGGTCGGGTACGTTTTACAACATGTCAATAGTGCGGGCAAATTACAACCCATAGCTTATGCCTCCAGGTCACTTTCGCGGGTAGAGCGCAGGTATGGAATGGTAGCGAAGGAGGCGCTCGCGTGCGTGTACGGTGTCAAAAAGATGCACCAATACCTTTTCGGGGCCAAGTTCACGTTAGAAACCGACCACAAGCCCCTCACGTCCCTCCTATCTGAGAGCAAGGCAATAAACGTCAACGCCTCGGCGCGAATTCAACGGTGGGCACTCATGCTGGCGTCCTACGACTATACCATAAGGCACAGACCAGGCACAGACAACTGTGCCAACGCGCTCAGTAGGCTACCCCTGGCGACCACGGAAGGGTCTGACGAACAGGACTGTGAGATAGTCATGGCAATCAATGCCTTTGAGTCCACAGGTTCGCCCATGACGGCTCGCCAAATCAGAGCCTGGACGGCCAGCGACCCCACGTTATTCTTAGTAAAAAGATGTGTCCTAACCGGTGACTGGGCAGGGGCTCGCGATGCCTGCCCCGAGGAATTAAAACCCTTTCACAGGCGCATGCATGAGCTATCACTATAAGCAGACTGCCTGATGTGGGGCAGCCGAGTAGTCATGCCTCTGCGAGGCAGAGAGGCATTTGTCCGGGAGCTCCACCGTGAGCACCCGGGGATCGTTCTCATGAAGGTCATAGCCAGATCCCACGTCTGGTGGCCTGGTATTGACATGGACTTGGAGCTCTGCGTCCGAAGGTGCACCATTTGTGCCCATCTCAGCAATGCCCCCAGGGAGGCTCCACTGAGCCCCTGGCCCTGGCCTACCAAACCGTGGTCGCGGGTGCACGTAGACTATGCGGGCCCATTCATGGGCAAAATGTCCCTCGTAGTTGTAGATGCATTTTCAAAGTGGATCGAATGCACCATTTTAAACTCGAGCACAACCTCCACCACTGTGGAGAGCCTCGCAACCATGTTTGCAATGCACGGAATCCCTGACACATTGATCAGTGACAATGGTCCGTGCTTCACCAGTGCAGAATTCCAAGACTTTATAATTGACCACGGCATAAATCACGTCAAGACGGCACCGTTCAAGCCGGCCTCCAACGGCCAGGCGGAGAGAGCAGTGCAAATCATTAAACAAGGCATGCTTAAAATCCAAGGTCCCACGCTGCAGGGTCGCCTGTCGCGACTGCTGCTGGCATACAGATCTCGCCCGCACTCACTGACTGGGATTCCCCCCCGCGCAACTGTTGATGAAAAGGACTTTAAAAACAAGGCTCTCATTAATCCTCCCAGACATGCATGAAATCGTTGAGGCAAAGCACCGTAAGCTGACTGAGTACCATGACAGAAATTCGAGGGGGAGATGGAATGAGATAGGGGACAAAGTGTTTGTACTAAACTATGGCAGGGCTCCCAAATGGCTTTCAGGGACAGTAACGGGCAAGGAAGGAAACAGGCTACTGGTAGTACAAATGGACAATCGCAAAACCTGCCGGAGGCATGTAGACTAAGTCAAAAGCAGATTTACCAACAACACTGCGGAACCAGAGGCAGACTACAATGTGGAACTCGCACCACACCTGGTGGACAGACAGAGGGAACAACCTGAGGAAAGGGCAATCCCAACAGACAGCCCAGGCGAGTCAACAACAATCACACCAATCGAAACAGACAGCCCAGGCGAGATACCAGCAACCATACCCAAAGAAAAACAGACACCAAGGCAAACAACTGAACCACAACTCAGACGCTCCATGCGAGAGCGCAGACCACCTGAGTAACTGAGCTTATAAAGACAATAAGACCTTGGGGGAGGGTGATGAAATGTATCTTACATTATTATATATAACTGTATCCTAACATGCTATACATGACTGTAATAAGATATGACCTGTAACCACCAGCATACCTTACCACCAGGGGTGCACTTGCAAGAGACAGGTATATAAGGACAGGTCTCAGGCAAGTGCAGCATTCCAGAGCTGTGAAATAAAGGTGCAGGTCCAGAGCGACCTTGACTTCACTATATGCCTCGTGTGAATCTGTACTGAGGGGGCAGGACTTTACAGAACCCCTTTCTGTTACAAAACACCTCTGCGTTCTTTAAGGGTGCTTTCAGGGCAATGTGCGTGCACATTGCTCCCTGCACCTTGGGGAAGTCTGCTATTCTCGAGAAACCCAAAGCCCACTCAGTCTGTGCCTCCCTGGTCATTGGGAATCTTATGAAGTCTATCCTGCGAGCGTAAAGGGCTTCAGTCACCTGTCGAATGCAGCAGTGTGTAGCGTGCTAGAGATATGGCAGATGTCACCAGCTGAAGCCTGAAAAGATCCCGATGCGTAAAAGGCTAGGGCAGCAGTAACCTTCACCTCAACGGAGAGTGCAGTTCTGATGGTGCTGGATGGCTGCAGATCTCCCTTGATGAGTTGACATATCTCATCGATGACCTCCTTCCAGAATCGCAGCCTCCTAAGACAAGCATTTTCAGACAAGTTCAGGTAAGATTGCTTTTCAAAGTACCTGCGTTGGCTGTACGGTCTCCTCCTCTGTCTTCGTCTCCGTCTACGCATTTCTCTGCCACCTCTTCGATTGATCCTTTCAGTAACCAGTGTGTGAGCAGTTGCAATTAAAGGCAGGGAAAGCATAGGCCCCATAATCACTATCACTAATTACTTGCACTAATTTTAATAATCTCTCTACTCTCTACTCTCTAATCACTGTACTCTGCATTCTTTGTACTCTCTAAGCTGTATACCAGTCAGTTTGATAGGTCCCAACAATATAAGTAAATAACTTCACTATGTAAAAGTTACTTACAAAATAACTTCAATATATAAAAACTATTTACCAAAAATAACTTGATAATACCTATTTATATTCCCTGTCCCAATATTCTGAGTACAATTATCTTTAAATTAACTCTCTAAATAACTCACAACTAACTCTCCACCCTTCCTCTGAAGTTCAAAATGGCGTCCATAGTGCCCATTTCCTTCTCTTAGGCCCAGTAAAAGCAAATATTTCTCAGCACTCTTTTGGGCCTTGCATCGGCCCAGCGAAGTGCATGCTAGGTGCTGAAACTTGGGATGGACCTTGTGTGGGCGATCATTTGGGCGATCATCTCGGCGATCAAAGTGGAAACTTAGGCACCTGTTTTTCCGGTGATGTTTTGGCCTAGTTTCCACTTTTTGTTCCAAATGGGCGATAGAGGTCCGTTGTGGGCGATAGATGGGCCATAGATGGGCGATGTGAAGTGGAAAGTCTAGCCCTATATCTATATTGGAGGATTAACCAGCGGGAAGAAAAAACATCCCACATTATTTCAATGGAATGTTTGTGACATGTTAATAGGATTGATTAGATGATGACCTCTCAAAGTCATCCAGTGTTGACTTGGCCACAGGTTTGCCAAAGTACAGTCTTAATTCAGCTACAATGTGCACATCACTGGCCCGGATTCTACAGTCAGCGGTGACTGACTGGTGCTCGCCATTTATTACTCTGACATTAGCCCACAACTATCTACAGGCTTTTGCACTAGAACTTGCGGTGATAAGAAATCCAAAACAGCACGGCGCCCGGAAAGGGATCTGTGACATGTGTGAACAGGGAAAGCAACGGTGTGTCTCCATAACCAATCAGATTCCACGGTTATCTGTTCATGTACAGTCACCGGAAGTTGCTGTCTGATTTATTCTTTATTAACAGTGCATGCTGATAACCTCACCGTTATTTCTACCACAAAATCCAAGCCAAATTGTCTTTGAAGTAGCTGAAATATACCTATCTTAACATTACTGTGTCCTCTCCACATCCTACCAATTACTTACTACTGCCTAGCAACCCTGAATGCTCATGTCAGAATGGTGGGAGACGGTGCACACGCCCCATAATTAATATTTAAATGCTGTGGCTTCGCCTGCTGCTGGCCCCACTTTTTGGACACTACATTGGGGTATAAAGTTGGCAGAGTTCCAGCTATCAGCTGCCCGTGCAGAGTGCTACCTGGGTACAGATACCACAAAGTATGAGATCACCTAACACTAATTACAAATATAGAAATGATGCATGATGTGGAGATCAGAGAGAACCTTTAATATAAGCCAAAAGAAGAAGATAAGGATCTCACACAGTCAGATGCTGCTATTTACAAAGAAAGTCTGCAGCCCTGCGTTTGGTCAATTGTACACACACTTAACTTTACATTCCAGCACAATGTTACTGCTCTGCTTTAATTTGTTGTTTTGCTGCTGCACAAATAGCAAACCAGCAAACAGGAGCAAAGTCACTTACCTCCTTGTTTTCATAGCATTCGATGCTATTGTCATTTTTTATAACAATATATCGGTCTTTCCATTTCTTGAATTCTTCTACATATTGTGTCACTTCCTGTTTGTATATCACCGTCCCAGTTTCCGCTGGCTCCTGAAAGATAGCATGTAGGCTGTAAAGCATAATTCAGATACAAACTACCACTTGCATCGCAAATTGCTTAAACAACTGAGCATATATTTTGATAGATCGCGATAAACCACAAAAAGAGCAGGTGTTGCAGCGCAGTGATGCTGAAGTTCAGAGCACTAATGCTTGGTGCCACAGATCAGGGATGGACACAAGCTCAAATCTTGCTTTATGCAGTTCCCAACCTGAGACAGGCCAAGTAAGGGGATGCGCGTAGAGGCTCTGGGATATTCCAGTGGGAGATGGGGAGAGCAGAGAGCCATGCCGGAGCAGTATCTGGCACCTCTTGGTTAGTGGCTACGAGTGGAGCATTGACAGTAGCTTGGATGCAGATTGTCATGTATCCTATATGGCTACTGTTGGTACTATCACAAGGTGTGCCACCAGAGGGCACAGCAGTGGGAGACTTGTAGGTTACCTGTACAGGTGTGCCTAGCCTAGTATAAAAGGCAGGCCACCAGGTGTGATCCTCACTCTGGCGTTAACAAATAAAGGACTGTCACTACAGTTCTAGTACAATGTATTGCCTCGTGGATTCATTATTAGAGCATCCAAGACACAACGCAGATTGTCTATCTGCCCTTTTAGCTGTATACCTCAGGAAAGGCAGATGAAAACAAAGGGGGAACTAAAAACAAAGTACAAAAAGTAAAAGGAACAAGTTAGCCAAGCACACCTGAATAAATAAAGCCAAAAGTAGAGAAAATAGTGCATGAGACAGAATTTTTTTCTGATGCCAGTTATTTTTTTATTCTGAAAGCAATCTCATAGGCCTCTAGGAATAATTCCAAATGGAACATAAATCACACATCTACTTATTTTGATTAAGGCTGAAACTTACAAATATGGACAACAAATGATGGTAACAATAACTTTGATCACTACGTGTAGGGTTATTGAAATGTGGTTGCGAAGATTTCAACTTCAGTATTTCTAGTGAAACTACAAACCTCTAAAGATTTCATTAGAAATACCCAACAGAGGAAGTCTGCACCAATACATTTACAATGTCACTACACAGAGTGACCAAAGGCATTCTTACCCTGTATAGTGAAATCTCAACCCATTTTCTGGCAAACATAAAACTGGAAGTTGGATGGATTTCCACGAGTCTGAAATGCCCAGTCTTCCTTTATTGGGGCAGAAATGTTTTTCAGCACAGTCTCAAGTCTAAACCAGGTACCTCCATTCAGTGCGTAAGTGTGACCCTGAGCTTCCGCTCGCCTGTCACTTTAATTCTCCACTCTCACTCTGATATCTCTGTCCTCGGACTCCTGCACTATTCCAATGAAGCTCAACACAAGCTCGAGGAGCATCACCTCATCTTTTGTTTAGGCACTTTACGGCCTTCTGGACTCAACATTGAGTTCAACAATTTCAGAGCATAACCTCTGTCCATCTTCAGCTCCCTCCCTCCCCCCCCCCCCACCCCCCGAGCTTATGTTTCTTTTCTCTTTGTCTCCAATGGCAGCTGGTCATTATTCCGCCATTCACACTCTATCTTGACTAACTTTTTTCTATTCCTGCCATTACCATTTCAATTTGGCCCATCATCTCTTTTGTTTCTCTAATCGCTCCTGCCTTCCAATCTATTACAGACCTTCCCTTTTGTTCTTTCTTCCCCTCCCCTTTTCAGTGCTCCTTAAGAATGTGTTCTTTTTGAACACTCGGCAGTTCTGACGAAGGGTCGTCGACCAGAAACGTTTACTCTGTTTTTCTGTCCACAGATGCTGCCTGACCTGCTGAGATTTCCAGCATTTTCTGTTTTAAACTCAGGTTCAGTTCCAAATTAATCAGTAGTCAGCCTGATGACTTTTTCAGAATCATGGGTGGAAATTAGACCTATTCCAATCAGGTGAAGAAGAACAAGAACAAGAACAACTTGTTTATATCGTCAATCAATTATTTTTAAGCATAGTCACTATTGTAATGTAGGCAAACACAGCAGCCAATCTGCCCACAGCAAGGACCCACAAACAGCAAGAGAACATCTTCAACAGTGCAGCACTCCCTCAGTACTGCACTGAAGTGTCAGCCTAGATTATGTCCTCAGGTGTCTGGAATGGGGCTTAAACCCACTGATATGTGTGGTACTTTCAAATTGTTACCTGTAAACTATATGATTCTCTGATGGGAGTAAGCACATTGTAGCAATTATACTCCAATGTCTTCTCTTGCATTACTTTGTTATTCTTTTGACAAAATATTCTAGAGGGCCAGGAAATAAAAGTAACTACCATACAAATTGAAGTGTTTATTTGGACATAACACCCGCAACCTCCTGACTCCGAGGCAGGAATGCTACCAAATAGATGGAACAAATCAACCAGAATTTTTTGTGCAAAAACGTAACAGTCATGTGTTGTGCAAAATTTCTCTTCCTTTGAAACAATGACCCACACATTCACATTGATAAGTGTAACATATTAGACAAAATCTTTTCATTATTATTGATGAGTAGGAATAAGGGACAGAGAACGGTTTCGCTGACTCTGTGCTTCCTTTAAATTGCCCCAGGATTTTTCAGGGCTTCCCCAGGGGGTGAAGCTGGGCCTCTATTTGTTATAGGCACAGGCCCATGACAGAGATATTGGTGAAGGGGTTGTTCCCAGCCTCCCGCCTCACTTTCCATCACGTTGGCCTATCAGACACAAAATCAAAAGGACACTCGAAGAAACCAAGCATTGGAGCTAGTGCAGGAAGCCTCACAAACAGGAGGTTCTGCAAAAGTACCAGGAGAATCCCAAAGACCACTAGTGGCATAAGGCAATCCTCAAGAACACGGTCCATTAACAACTTCTCAGTGCAAGTAGGGATAGGCAACAAATGCAACCTTGCCAATAACCCGAGAACACTTTTATTTTAAAGTAGCAAGAGGTTTAGGAAGATAGTTCTAGATGGCTGATGCAGCAGCCTCCGATCGTAAAGGAGAATGGATTGGGGACAATCAGTAATCCAGAGTTAGGGAAACCGAAGATTTCTGAAATAGCGTTGTGAAAAACTTACTAATGAGGTCTAGCAACCTGAAATTGATTTTGTGATGATTGGGTTGATGAATATATGGAACTTTGTGCAGAGGAAGATTCTGGATTAGCTAAAGTTTGTGGAGGGTGAGTTTGGGGAGACCAATGAGGAAAGTATTTGGGAAATCAGTCCTCAAGGTGAGGAGGGCACGTATGAAAGCTTCAGCAACAGAGGGGCTGAGATGGGCATGAGCAGGCATATTCGCAGAAGGTGGTATTGGTAAATGACTGGATTTATTGTATTGTTAAAAGCTCAGAACAGGATCAAGGAAAGTGTGAAGGGTGCGCACGGCTGGGCTCAGTCAAACAAGCAACCGGGGAGGCTGATGAAGTTGGGGTCACAGACACTTTGGTGCAGAACGCTTCAGTTTTACTGAAATTGAGCTGTTGACATGTCAAGCTTATTGTGGGCCTGATATTGTACAGGCAGTTACATTGTAAGCAACAGACATAGGGGCCGAAATTGAGCCCTGCCCCAAATGGGACGGACCTACCGGATTAGTTCATGGGGTGGAGATACCGGAGAAATTCAGAACTCTGAAATGTTTTTTGCCTCAGTATGGTGTTCTGGTCGGGTGAGGGGCAGAAGTTCCCTCGCAGTGAGTTCGCCACCCCGACCCACTGCGAGCTCTGCATACTTTTAGGTTAGGTCTACTGGGCCACCAGGGAGGGTTTCCTTGCAGCCTCTTTCCAAGTATGTCACTCCTTCAATCATTGCCCTCAAAGTATCAGAGCTGAAAGCGGGATCTGCTAATGGGGAGTGGAGGCTCTACAAAAGTCAGCATCTGATTCCTGAACCAGTGGCCACAAATCTCTGGGGTCCCGTTCTGAAAATGATGCTGGATGAGTATTATGCTGCCTAGGCTCATGTCAAAGTCCAATATCATCTTCAGTGCCAATATCCATGAAAGATTGGAATAATGCAGCAATACCCGGAGTGGGTGGCAGCACACCGAACATGAGTATCAATTTCCACTGACAGAGAGATTTCCAGACCAGATCCAGAACCCAGCACAAGGAGCAAGACTAGAATGTGCCTTCATGAAGCTGTCCCCTCATTGATGACAGCTCACATTATCTTTCTGGCCAGTCCTCTCCAATGCTTACAGGTACCAGGATGCAGAACTAGACTGCTCGTGTTTCCTGCAGCCTGTTAAACAGCCTTTCCAAAATTTAGAAGTCCTGAGACAAAGGCCTCTCGCTCCCAAGAACCTCACAATATCATCGCGCAACCAAACACTACTGGCATTTCTGGCCTTCAGGTCCCACCTCAGCATAGCACCAGGCCAAGTTTAAGAACAGAACAGAGAGGGACCAGGGATTGGTATGGTGATAATAAGAAGCATCTGCTGTAAATATATACAGCTACAGTAAAGCCACTTTGTGGTACGAGGTCCGTTGTTCTGAAATTAGACTCCTGTTTGTTTTTTGTGCTATGAGAGGATGTTTGGTGACAAGTTCCTTCTATGCTTCCTTAAGCAAAACTCTTCTGAGACATAATTGAGGGAGCAGCATGGTCTGTAAACTCTAGTAGCTCCTAGTTGGTTGTCTTCTCCTTTGGTGTGGATGTGGTCTCCATGCTTCTGTCATTTAGTCTTACTCCTGCTCCTGTTCTGCCTCCATTATAAGGCCATAGTTTACTCCATGGTAAGGGCTCCTTTACAGAAGGGTGCTAAGCAGATGATTTCCCTGCCAGAAATTGCAGAAGGGCAGCTTTCAGAATCCTTTCTCAGTTGAACAGATGAGAAAAATATTTTCTGATCGTTTCAGTCTAAGCTGGCGTTTCAGATAAGGTCTGTGGCCATTCAAAGCCTGTGACCTCAACCACTTCCTGGTGTGACAAGTCATAGAAACATAGAAACATAGAAAATAGGTGCAGGACTCGGCCATTCGGCCCTTCGAGCCTGCACCGCCATTCAACAAGATCATGGCTGATCACCCACCCCAGCACCTCCCCTACCCCCCCCACACCCCTTCCACACACCCCGACCCCCCCCCAGCCGCAAGGACCACATCCACTCCCTCCAGAACACATCCAATGAACTGCCATCAACAACTCTCCACGGCAGGGAACTCCACAGGTCAACAACTCCCCGAGTGAAGAAGTCTCTCCCAATCCCAGCCCCAATCAGCCCACCCTCCATCCCAAGATCATGCAGATAACTTGCCATTCTTCTCTACAGGTTTAACTTAACTCCAGTACAAATCTGATGTAAATGGCAGAATTTCTGGACAGCAGCTTTTGCCCTCATTATCCTATCATTTGTAGACATCCATCACAATGAGGGTGGGACCAGTAGCCAATTCTACTGGAATGAAGTCTGCATTTTAGAATGGGTGCAACTCTGATGTATCTAACTTGCACCCCCAAATGTGAGCGCCCATAATCAGACCTACACCATATTTATGCCAATAAAACTTGGAATTCCTATTACAATATAGACTGTAGAATGTGCATTAATAATCATCATCATCATAGGCAGTCCCTCAGAATCGAGGAAGACTTGCTTCCACTCCTGAAGTGAGTTCTTTGGTGGCTGACCAGTCCAATACGAGAGCCACATGCTCTGTCACAGGTGGGACAGATAGTCGTTGAGGGAAGGGGTGGGTGTGACTTGTTTGCCGCACGCTCTTTCCGCTGTCTGCGCTTGATTTCTGCATGCTCTCGGCGTTGAGACTCGAGGTGCTCAGCGCCCTCCCGGATGCACTTTCTCCACTTAGGGCGGTCTTTGGCCAGGGACTCCCAGGTGTCAGTGGGGATGCCGCACTTTATCAGGCAGGCTTTGAAGAGCTGATCGAGTGTGGTCAGTGCTTCAATGCTGGGGATGTTAGCCTGGACGAGGACGCTGATGTTGGTGCGCCTGTCCTCCCAGGGTATTTGTAGGGTCTTGCGGAGACATCGCTGGTGATATTTCTCCAGTGACTTTAGGTGTCTACCGTACATGGTCCATGTCTCTGAACCATACAGAAGGGCTGGTATTACTACAGCCTTGTAGACCATGAGCTTGGTGGCAGTTTTGAGGGCCTGGTCTTCAAACACTCTTTTCCTCAGGCGGCCGAAGGCTGCATTGGCACACTGGAGGCAGTGTTGGATCTCGTCGTCGATGTCTGCTCTTGTTGATAGGAGGCTCCCGAGATATGGGAAGTGGTCCACGGTGTCCAGGGCCGCGCCGTGGATCTTGATGTCTGGGGGGCAGTGCTGTGCGGTGAGGACAGGCTGGTGGAGGATCTTTGCCTCACGGATGTTTAGCGTAAAGCCCATGCTTTCGTATGCCTCAGTAAATACATCGACTATGTCCTGGAGTTCAGCCACTGTATGTGCGCAGACGCAGGCGTCATCCGTGTACTGTAGCTCAACGACAGAGGTTGGAGTGGTCTTGGACCTGGCCTGGAGACGACGCAGGTTGAACAGGTTCGCACTGGTTCTGCAGTTTAGTTCCACTCCAGCGGGGAGCTTGTTGACTGTGAGGTGGTGCATGGTGGTGAGAAAGATTGAGAAGAGGGTTGGGGCGATGACGCAGCCCTGTTTGACCCCGGTCCAGACATGGATTGGGTCTGTGATGGATCCGTTGGTAAGGATCATGTCCTGCATGTTGTTGTGGAGCAGGCAGAGAATGGTGATGAACTTTTAGGGGCATCCGAAACGGAGGAGGACGCTCCATAGACCCTCGCGGTTGACAGTGTCAAAGGCCTTTGTAAGGTCGAAGAAGGCCATGTATAAGGGCTGGTGCTGTTCCCTGCATTTTTCCTGTAGCTGTCGCGCTGCAAAGATCATGTCCGTTGTGCCCCGTAGGGGACAAAATCCGCACTGTGACTCCAGGAGGAGTTCCTTGGCCATGGGAAGAAGGCGGTTGAGGAGGACTCTAGCGACGACTTTCCCAGTGGCTGATAACAGGGAGATTCCTCTGTAGTTGCCGCATTCGGACTTGTCCCCTTTTTTAAAGATGGTCACGATTACTGCATCTCTGAGATCTCCCGGCATGCTCTCCTCCCTCCAGATGAGAGAGATGAGGTTGTGTATTCGCGCCAGCCTCTCCGCCATATTTCAATGCCTCAGCAGGGATTCCATCTACACCTGTAGCCTTGTTGTTTTTAAGCTGTCTTATGGCTTTTTTTGCCTCATGCAGTGTTGGGGTCTTACTGAGGTGGTAGCGGGTAGCATGCTGCGGGATGGAGTTGAGGACACTCGAGTCAAAGGCAGAGTCTCTACTGAGGAGATCTTTGAAGTGCTCCTACCAGCGGGCCCTGACTGCCTCTGTGTCCTTGATGAGTGTTTCCCCACTCTTGGCCAGGAGTGGGGGCCTTGGGTGTTTGGGCCATAGGTGGCCTTGACTGCGGTGAAGAATCCTCGCACATCATGGCTGTCAGCCAGCTGCTGTAACTCCTGTGCTTTCTCCATCCACCACCTGTTCTTTAGGTCCCGGGTTTTTTGTTAGACCTCAGCCTTGAACTGTCTGTAATGCTGCTTTGCTGCTCCTGCATTGGGTTGTTGTTTAAGGCTCAAAAATGCCCTGCGCTTGCGATCTATTAGCTCTTGGATCTCCTGGTCAATCTCATCAAACCATTAATAATAGCCAAGATGCAAATAACTGAAGTACAAGATACTCGGGTGTGTAAAACATAACATGTATCCGGATCACTGGCTTTCTCAGTGGTGTCAGTATGTGGTCATCCTTTGATCTGCTCATGTTAGAATTTTCTCCTCTTGACCCCCTCCTATGTTTCATCCACATGCTGCCCCTAGGCGACATCATCCGAAAACACAGCGTCAATTTCCACATGTACGCTGACGACACCCAGTTCTACCTCACCGCCAACTGTCTCGACCCCTCCACTGTTTCTAAATTGTCAGACTGCTTGTCCGACATCCCTGCCACAAACTCCGTTCCCTAGCCACTGACTCCATCCCTCACCCTGACAACTGTCTGAAACTGAACCACACTGTTCGCAACCTTGGTGTCATATTTGACCCCAAAATGAGCTTCTGACCATATATTCACGCCGTCACTAAGACCGCTTTTTTCCACCTCCAGAACATCACCTGACTCTGCCCTTGCCTCAGTTCATCTGCTGCTGAAACCCTCATCCATGCCTTTGTCACCCCCAGATTTGACTATTTGTTATGTATGTAATAACTCGATAGACTGAACACTGTAAACTCACTCAGGTCCAAACCTGGCTCAATTTTATTTGGGCCCAAAGTGTCCACATTACATGGTGGCTTGCTTTATATACCTGGCCCGCACACACGTGTGTACAGCCCAATGATCTCTGACAGTGGTGCCCCCTGGTGGCTAGTAACCCCAAGCATACATACATGACAACATCCCCCTTCAAGATCTTAGTATCAGTCTTCTTATAAGTTAAGACGGTCCGGGACTTTCCGCTCATGAATTGATCGTCTCAGTTCAACTCCAGTTCTGGGCGAGTGTTCTGAGTCAGTTATGAACTGGAGGCTGGGTGGCCGATCTGATGGGAGTGGCAATGATCATGTCAGAAATTGAAAGTCCAGATTCCTTGATGATGGCGGAGTCCTCTGCTGAATGAATATAGGTTGGTCACTGATTGTGTCTTCCTCAACTTGTTCCAGTTCCTCCGTGTGCCGCAGCTTTATCTGATCAACATATTTCCTGCATGTTTGCCCATTCTTGACCATGACAATAAACACTGTGTTACCCTCCTTGGCCGTAACAGTACCAGCGACCCACTTGGGACCTTGACCATAATTTAGTACATACACAGGATCGTTTTAACAGAAATGTCGCGTGACACAGCAGCACAATCATGATACCACTGCTGATTTTGACTTCTGTTTTCAACATGATCGTCCAAGTCAAGATGGATGAGAGAGAGCTTGGTCTTGAGACCTCTCTTCATCAATAGTTCAGCAGGGGAGACCCCGGTAAGCGTTTGGGGTCTTGTCCTGTAACTAAGCAATATGCATGACAAGCGAGTCTGTAGTAAACCCTGAGTTACACGTTTCATACTCTGCTTGATTGGACAGCACGCTCTGCTTGACCATTAGAAGCAGGTTTTAATGGTGCTGAGCTCACATGTTTAATACCATTGAGTTTCATGAACTCTTGAAACTCCAGACTTGTGAAACAAGATCCGTTGTCGCTCACAACGATGTCGGGCAGACCATGAGTAGCAAACATGACACGAAGGCTCTCAATGGTAGCTGTGGATGCACTGGATGACATGATTATGCACTCGATCCACTTGGAATATGCATCCACCACAACAAAAAACATCTTACCCAGGAAAGGACCTGCAAAGTCGACATGGATCCTTGACAATGGTTTGGATGGCCATGACCACAGACTCAACGGAGATTCCGTTGGTACTTCGCTTAGCTGCATGCAAGTGTTGCACTGATGCACACATGATTCTAGATCAGAGTCAATTCCAGGCCACCATACATGAGACCTGGCGATGGCTTTCATCATGACAATACCGGGATGAGTGCTGTGTAGATCACGTACAAATTTCTCTCTGTCTTTCTTCGGCATAACAACATGATTACCCCACAGTAAACAATCTGACTGAATGGATAGTTTGTCTTTGTGACGGCTGTAAGGTTTGGTCTCATCACACATTTCCATAGGTATAGTAGACCAATCACCACTAAGGACACAACGTTTTACAACCGATAAAATCAGGTCTTGTCTGGTCCAGATCCTAACTTGTTGAGCAGTGACAGGGGTTCCTTCACTCTCAAAAGCATCCATAACTAACAGTAGATCTGCAGGTTGTGACACCTCCAGCTCCGGTGTGGGCAAAGGCAGACAGCTCAGTGCATCAGCACAATTCTCGGTGCCAGGTCTATGGCGAATGGCATAATCATAGGCAGATAATATCAGCGCCTACCTCTGGATGCGGGACGTTGCATTGGTATTGATACCTTTGTTTTCCGAAAATAATGAAATGAGTGGCTTGTGATCCGTTTCAAGTTCAAAACGAAGACCAAACAGGTACTGATGCATCTGTTTAACCCCATACACGCAGGCTAAAGCTTCTTTTTCTACCATGCTGTAGGCTCTTTCCGCCTTTGACAAATTTTTCGAAGCATACGCAACAGGTTGTAGTTTACCCGACTCATTAGCATGCAGTCAATCCCATATGATGAAGCATCACAGGCCAATACTAGACGCTTACACGGATCATAATGTACCAGCAACTTGTTAGAGCAAAGCAGATTTGTAGCTTTCTCGAAAGCTCTATCTTGAGACACACCCCAAACCCAGTTGTTGCCTTTTCTGAGCAGCATGTGCAGTGGCTCTAATAAAGTGCTCAATCTAGGTAAGAAATTACCGAAGTAGTTGAGTAGACCAAGGAATGGACCCAGCTCCGTCACATTCTGAGGCTTGGGTGCATTTTTGATGGCCTTGGTTTTTGAGTCCAGAGGCCTGATGCCATCAGCAGCAATCTTCCTCCCCAGAAATTCGACTTCCGGTGCCATGAAGATGTACTTCGAACGTTTGTCCAGACGATGTAGAACCTCTTCGAGGTTGTTCAGGTGTTCGGCAGTGTCACGACCTGTGACCAGAATGTCATCTTGAAACATGACGGTTCTAGGGATGGACTTCAGTAGACTCTCCATGTTCCTCTGAAATATGGCTGCAACCGAGCGAATTCCAAAAGGACACCTGCTGTAGATAAACAGTCCTTTATGAGTATTGATGCACGTAAGTTTCTTCGGCGTGTTGACGAGCTCCTGTGTCATATAGGCCGACGTCAAATCCAGTTTAGTGAACAACTTCCCAACGGCTAGCGTTGCAAACAGGTCATCAGCCTTCGGTAACGGGTACTGATCCTGTTTCGAAAATCGGTTGATTGTAACCTTGCAGTCTCCACAAATCCTGACAGTGCCATCACTCTTCAACACAGGAACAATGTGACTGGCCCATTCGTTAAATTCGACCAGTGATATGTTGGAGTCTGTCCAGCTCAATTTCGACCTTCTCCCTCATCATGTACGGAACAGCCCGAGCTTTGTGATGGACGGGTCTTGCACCCGAGTCCAGATGAATCTGCACCTTGGCTCCCGTGAAATTGCCAATGCCCGATTCAAACAGTGAGGGAAACTTGCTCAGTACTGAGCACACGAAGTGTCATTCACCGATGACAACGCTTTGATATCGTTCCAATTCCATTTGTTTTTTTCGAGCCAATTCCTGCCGAACAGCGTTGAACCATTTCCTGGAACGATCCGTAACAGTAGATCATGAACCGAACCATCATACGACACCTTGTCTACTGCACTGCCAATCACTGGTATGAGTTCTTTGGTGTAAGTACGCAACTTGGCATTGACTGGACTCAGCTTAAGCTTCACAGCCTTAGTGTCCCACAGCTTGTCGAATGTCCTTTGGCTCAATATCGACTGACTCGTACCTATGTCCAATTCATCGATACCGGCACGCCATTTCATTTCACATTAACCATTATCGGTTGGCTCTTTGTCAGGAACGAATACAGTCCATACACTTCCTCCTCAGCTATCTCGGGTTGCATATCCAGGTGGACTGGTCATCATCATCCACATGGTGAGTCGCAGCACGCTTGTTCGGTAGTGGACACATTCGCTGAAGATGCCCCACTTTCGAACAGCCTTTACAGATGTACTGTTTAAAACGACACTGATGATGCCGATGATTGCCCCCACAACGGCAACAGGGTGAAATCGGATTCATACCCGTTGGCGGACTTTGAGCAGCTATAGGTTTCGCATACGCAGTCGAGTAGGCTCTGCCATAAGCAGCTCTGCCATACGATGACACAATCTTGTTTACAGTACTTGCCATGGAGCTCCGACTCTTTGATGATATCTGCCTTAAATTATCATCCGTCGTCATGCATGCCTGGGCAATCGTGATGGCTTTGCTCAAATCCAGTGTCTCCGCAGCCAATAACTTCCGGAGGATCACCTCGTGGTTGATTCCTATTATGAAGAAATCTCGCAGCATGACTCCCAATGCGTCTTCGAACTTACATGGCCCAGCAAGACGTCTTAGGTCGGCTACGAATTCCGACACATCCTGGCCCTCAGAACGAACATGCGTGTAGAATCGATAGTGTGAGATGATGATGTCTTATTTTGGTTTGAGATGGTCATGTACCAGAGCACACAATTCCTCATAGTCCTTGTCCATTGGACGTGCAGGCGAGAGGAGATTCTTTATAAGGCCATAGATTTTCAGACTGCAAACAGTGAGGAAAACCGCCCTGCGCCTAACTGCGTCAGTAGCTTCCTCCATTTGTTGGCCACGAAGTACTGGTCCAGGCGATCGATAAAATCCAACTAGTCCTCTCCCTCCATGAATCTCTCCAGAATTCCAACGGTACTTATTTTGCATGCTAAGGTTCTTCAGTTACCTCATCGCCAAATGTTATTTATGTAATAACTTGACAGACTGAATACTGTAAACTCACTCAGGTGCAAACCTGGCTCAATTTTATTTGGGCCCAAAGTGACCACATTACATGGTGGTTTGCTTTATATACCTGGCCCACACACACGTGCGTACAGCCCAATGACTTCCGACAGTGGCGCCCCCTGGTGGCTAATAACCCCAAGCATACATACATGACACTATTCCAATGCAGTCCTGGCTGGCCTCCCACGCTCTACTCTCTGTAAACTTGAGGTCATCCAAAACTCTGCTGCCCGTGTCCTAACTCGCACCAAGTTCCGTTCACCCATCTCCCCTGCGTTCGCTGACCTACATGGGCTCCCGGTTAAGCAACGGCTCGTTTTTAAAATTCTTATCCTTGTTTTCAAATCTCTCCATGGCTTCGCCCCTCCCTATCTCTGTAATCTCCTCCAGCCCCACAACCCTCAAAGATATCTGTGCTCCTCTAATTTTGGCCTCTTGAGCATCCCCGATTTTAATTGTTCAACTATTGGCAACTGTGCCTTCAGCTGCTAAGGCTCTAAGCTCTGGAATTCCCTCCCTAAACCTAAAAGGAGGATGTTTACAGGGGTAATTTGGCGATCATGTGCTGCCAACAGGGAGCTGCGCTCACAAGGAATTTGTTTCCGAGTCCAGCATTTTAGCCCTGATCCTCTGACCACACATCCTGTGAATGTGACTCCCCAGTGGCAGTGTGGGATCTCGGAATTGCCTCTTCAGTGCTATAACACGCATCTCATAATGTACCTTATGCTGCAGCAGTTGGGGTTGTACCTCTCGGTCTTGCTCTACCTCACATCGGATATGGTTGAAGAAGGCCACAGAGTATTGCCGTTGGTAATGAGGACTGAAGTTCTTAAGCTCTGCTTCGGCCTTTCCTAACAGAAAATAGGAAAACAATGTTAACGTGTGGCACAAACACAAGAGCAACTGGGAGGCTGTTAGGGGATCACAATTACACTAAAAAGGTTAAAAGAGATGTGTTTGAAACAAAGTCGAACATGAAGCAAATCATTAAGGTGAAGCCACCCATAGCAACATTATAGATAAAATACTTTAAAAATGCATATTAATTAAACCGTAGAAGGAAACCTAATGCTCTGTCGGCTGTGATCAGCCTTGTACAACGCTGAAAATATGAAAACCGGCATGCATGGTGTGATTAGAACTTCTCATTGACAGCAAAACAGTCTATAATAGCGTGATTCTCAGAAGAGACCCTGGTGACATTAACCTATCAGTAAGATCATCGACTGTGATAGCTCATGGGGTAAATGCACCGGCCGGTGTAGCAACAAATAGCTTTTCTGTATAAGCTGGCTATAGTAAGAAGTAGCTCCTGAACAGTGTTTCCTCATCACTGACACCAGAACAATGCCTGTTACTGTAACAGCCAACATTTTGATATTCTATATGCTTTCTCTTTGAGGCCTTTCTCAGTGAAATTATGGTATTTGGGTCAAATTGGAAAGCAATTGAATGCAGCATCGATCCATGTCCGCTGGGAACTGGATTTTGATGATCCACATACACAATCCTTTTCTCTCACCAAGAGTGTTCCTTCCTCTCGCTCCCCCAGAGCTCTTGAGTTTAATAGAAACTGCTCCCTAATGAAATCAATTGTTAACAATCATTAAAAAGAGGACATTATGACTCTAGCTGTACACTGGTCTCTGAGGCAAACAAATATGTTCGAATTTCCTGTACCATCTGCTCCCTGCTCTTGAATATTGGATTATGTGCATTACAATGTAAGAAAGAAAATACCACTGCATTAGTCAAATAAAGGGCAGATTTCCTCTTTGTACTAAATGTTGCAAAATCTTAAACACATTTATAAAGACTGGATTTTACAACAGCTAGCATGGACAGGTAATCTTTGCCCATAATGAAAATTATCTCGATTTTTAAAGTTTTATTAACAATGCTCAGTTGAGTTGAAATCTTTTTCCGTGACGCAGGCGTTTTGCCCAGTGAATACTTGATATTAAATTAAGGGGCTATCTTGGCTCTGAAGAAACAATTATGGCAGACTCTGGAGGGGAATACCAATTAATGGCAGACTGCTGGGTTCGACGTGAGTTTCTGAATATAGAGCAAAGATGCACTTCAGAGAATTAATTACCAAATACATCTAATATTTAAGATTCTGAGTGGAGGACATTGTCAGGACAATGTGTCCTCTTTGCCACTCTCTCGCTCTCCCTCTAGTTAATAGTCCATCTGTGGGAAAGATCACTTGTCCCAATATGCTGTGACCCAGAACATAATACGGGAATGTTATGGAACAACAATCGGCAATTGGGTAAAGTTATTGAGGTGTCCTCTTCTAAATCAGCACTCAGTTGATGAGATGTTGCCTGAGTCTAGCCTTTGGAACATGGAGCCACTTTGTATTTGTTTATAAGATTTCCCAATCTCAGCAGCTCCTCTAAGCCTCAACAAGATGCATTATAAGAGTTGCTTCATTCAAGCTGCTAAAATTTGTTTGCTTTTTCAACTCATAAAATTGACTTTTCAAGCAAATTGGAAATCAAGGCCTCAAGAGAAAAGGCTTGTCTTGTAATTGGGGCCCCAAATTAAGGAAGGATTACTTAAAGTATAAAGTGCTGGTGATGCAGGATTAATGTGGACAGTCTTCATCTGGTTCCCCACAGACAATGGGTTCTCAGCAAAAAACTGTTACTTAATTCAGCATTTTTGTATTTGGAACTCTGTAGGCAGATGGTGTGGAAAATGAATATTCCATACATCTGCAGAAATAAGTCTGGCAAATCTCAGTTTCACACATCCTGAGCCCCACGTCTATTCTCCTGCGTTTAAAATTTAATGACAAGGTAGTGGGGTTGAGAATATGCTAAATAAAGCAGTCAGCAGTACAGGGAACTGCTGGGAGCTGGCTGCTCGTAGAGGTTATGTGATTACTTCACTGGAGACTGCCTCTTCATAACACAACGGAAAAACCTCGTTTCTGGTAAGCTCATTGCTGAGAGCCTGTGGCTGTCTGTTTTTTCCTTCATAATCTCATTGGTATGATCTGGGTTCCTTTGTCATTATTAACAAGCCAAGCTCTTTACTTCCAAGTCAGCACTGGGATCATTACTCCACATTCAATTCAATTGCTTGTCAGCTAGTCTTACTGCCCAAAATTCCTGCCCCTCCCATGCTTAAATTGCCAATTCATCCTCCTGTCCAGTCAGTTCTACTTTCCCCTCAGTTGCTGCTCTGTGCCAATGTGCTATAATCTTTTTTAAAAATCTGAGGAAAAAAACCATGCACACTCACACAGACCAACATGCGCACATATACATATAAACATGTCGATTACTTTTTCATATACATTTGTCATGGAAAATCAGTATGGAATAGGACAATGACAGTCAGCCAGGACACAGGCATCTGAGTGACCTACAGCAGGGAGGATGGAAGAGTGAACAGTATAAAACACAGTAATCCTCCTGAAACCAACAACCAAGGTCGAGTCCAGGCTCCTCTCAGCACAAGCAAGCTGCTGGTAAGGTTTCTTTTGCTAGATGGCTCTGGGGAACATCTGAGGTCAAACAGAGACCCGTAATCTCTGTGCGCTGAGCTGCACTGTTGGTTTTACCTTGTGCTGCTCCTCACGCCAAATGGAAGATCTGCTTGGAAACAGCTGCAGTTAAGGGGATCCAACAACAACAACAACTTGCATTTATATAGCGCCTTTAACATAATAAAATGTCCCACAGTGCTTCACGAGAGTGATTATCAAACCAACTTTGACATCAAGCCACATAAGGAGATATTAGAACAGGTGACCTAAAGCTTGGTAGGTTTTAAGGAGAATCTCAAAGGAGGAGAGGTAGAGATGCGGAGAGGTTTAGGGAGGGAATTCCAGAGCATAGCACTGAGATAGCAGAAGGTACAGCTGCCAATGGTGGAGCGATGAAAATCGGGGATGCGCAAGAGACAAGAAGTGGAGGAGCATAGAGATCTCAGAGAGTGGTAGACTGCAGGAGGTTACAGAGATGGGAAGGGGTGAGGCCATGGAGGGATCCGGCTGCTAGCTTTGCTCTTAAACTGAGATTCAATGGCAGTTTGTGCGTTTCACCTACAGTGGAACGACAAAGGTCAGGTTGTTTGTATTTCCTTGAACAGCCAATGGCGGCAGAACTGTGTGCCTGCCATTGGCTGCATTCTTCTAGCAGCAAAGTGTCTTAATTCACTGGACTCATTGTTTTAAAACAATGTGTTCAGTTCTCAGTCTGGCATGAAGATATTTTATGAATTTCCCAATGTTATATTAGCCTCTCTAGTTTTTTTGGTGCGCTTTTCAAAACAAGCTCTGGATGTTTCTGACCTCACAGTCAGCTGTGGCTCAGTGGGTAGCACTCTCACCCCTAAGTCAGAAGGTTGTGTGTTCAAGTCCCACTCCAGGCACTTGAGTACAAAAAAATCTAGGCTGAATCTCCAGTGCAGTGCAGTGCTGAGGGAGCACTGCACTGTCGGAGGTGCCATCTTTCGGATGAGACATTAAACCGAGGCCCCGTCTGCTCTCTCAAGTTGACATAAAAGATCCCATGGCACTATTTCGAAGAAGAGCAGGGGAGTGATCCCTAGTATCCTGGCCAATATTTATTCCTCAATCAATCAATAAAACAAAAAAATCAGATTATCTGGTCATTATCACATTGCTGTTTGTGGGAGCTTGCTGTGTGCAAATTGACTGCCATGTTTCCCACACTACAACAGTGACTACACTTCAAAAGCACCTCACTGGCTGTAAAGCAATTTGAGATGTCTGGTGGTCGTGAAAGGCGTTATATAAATGCAAGTTCTTCTTTGTCTCCTCAAGATCTACCTGGAATCCTAGAAATACCAGCTTCCTAAATCTTCACTTTTGGTCTTGTACTATTTTAAAATAATTTATTGTGGTTACTGTTTTCCAGGTGACAAGAACCTTTTTTATTTGCTACAATGAGGATAATAATTTGAAGCTCTGTAGGTGGGAGAGAAAAACTTTAACTCCATTGATCTGGGCTGGCTTTAAGTCCCAGAGATCCTAATCAACTTTGTCCCATCTCTTGTTCCTCTTAACATTTAATGTATCAGCACCTTACTGCTGGTCACTATCTAGGGTTGGGACCTTCTTAGAGCAATGTAGAGCCAGCAGTGATAAGTTATACTGCCTGGCCCGTGTTGGACATACAGAGAATCAATCACTGGCCTGTTACCTTTTTAAATGGAAGAGAAGAACCAATGGAACAGTCCATATTGGGGGAAAAAATCTCAGAAATAAATGTGAAAATCTCCCCAGACAATCTATTGAACCACCTGGGAACGTCTTTGAATTTCTACTATCGTCAGCACAAAGCCAAAGCAGCCTAGGGGTGGTCTCCTTCCATCTGCTAGAATTTATTTTAGCAAAGTGACTCCTTTGCAATGCAAGCCTGAATCCACTTTGCATCGACGCAAAATGTGTAGTACAACCGGTTAGTAAATCAGCCTTCACACGAGTTCTGGTTTCTCTTTCAAAGCCCAGCAGGTTTTGTCACAGGTCAGGGTAAATGTCCCAATAGCAGACTCCGAGCATGAAGTCAAGAGTGCATGTTGGGAAATTGCACACGTGCAGCCCATGAGTTTCCATCCATTGATTTTACCCTTTTGTCTCAAATGACTCATAAACCATGTGTAAATGATAAATTAAACTAAGTTCCCGCGATACCGAATTTATTCTGTGGTCCAGCCAAAAACACACACAAAGAACAAATGTCATTGTCACCCTGTCTAACTTAGGATGATAAAGGGTTACTTGGTGAGTGCTTGTCAAGTGAAAGGTGGTTATTTATAAAGAAAATTAGACCATTTTTTTAATCATTTGAAACCTTACATTCACAGTATTCAGGAAACAATGTGAGGCAGCAAAAGGCAAAACAAATATAGTACAGAAACCGATAAAGAGCCCCAAAGGCAAATAATGAGTGTTTTCATCTCATGCAGTGGAACTGACAGGACATTCCAGAGAAGCTCCCTGTCCAGATAAACTGTCTAAAAGATGACATTTGTACAAATGTTTTTAAGACAGGAATACCTTAATAAATTACTAATTGTGCTCTGCATATTTGGTCACTGGGACGTTTCACTACATTAAAGGCGCTTTATAAATGCAGGTTGTTTATAATTATTGGTTCTTTTAAAGAACGCACCTTATTCTAAGTTTACATGGTTCACATAGTAATGTTGTGGGGGACCAGGCTCGGACTGGTAGCTGCAAAACGCATCACCTGAGTTATACTGCAGGTTGGGAATGACACTCTGGATGTCAGGAGGCACACGTACACAAGTGGACCTCTACCCCGAGCCACTACATCATGAATGTTTTGAAAGTGCAGCTGGGAGCCCCCACTTTGTCCAAATTGCTTATCTTTATAAAATATCTGAGAGGTTCAGTGGACTGTCGGGACACTTTACAATCCGGTCCGACACCACACTGGTGATCTGCGTTGTGCAGTCAGATCAGAACCGGTCTCTGGAGTTACATAGTCATCTCGGTGTCTCTCTGAAGCAGTTTCCTATGTATAATGTGTGATGAGTCCTCACTAATGCATCAGGCCTGAGCGTCAACCCCCGGTCTCCTTGTAATGACGAACTCTGAGCTAATGCAAAATGAACTGTATTAATGCAGCAGACTTAAATATCAGTGCTGAATATTAACAAAGAAAAATCTATGTTTCAAAAAACAATTAGCTTGATCCCTATGCCTGAGGCCTTCATTACAGCAATGGATAGAGTAAGTATTTTGAATAAAAAAGGAATTGTTTTGATCAATACCAACCGCTCTTGCAGTCAGTAAATTTTTCCATCTGGCAGGAAACAGGTTTTATTTTTTTCAGTTATATGGTAAATCAGGGGATTTCTTTTGTAATTTTCACCTCTGTGATTCAGCATACAAGTCCCAGTAGAAGCTATGTGTAGGCTGGTATTAGAATGAATACACTCACAGTTTTGAGTACAATGTAAGTTCAAGAATGGAGTGTGGTTTGAAAATAGTTGCCATCTCCCTCAGAGTTGTCAGTCCACATATAGGCCCTGATATTTATGGGGAGCGAGCACAGTTACTGGGGAGAAACCTAGAAATCCTGGGCATGTGGAATTTAATGACAGGACTTCATTATAACTTTTTAATTCAGTTTCCAGCCCAGCAGCCGGCCGGATTGATGGGCTGGCCGGCAGCTGGGCAGGAAAGCCTGAGGCAGAAAGCCGCAACTGGAGACCGTTGGGGACAGTCTGCAGCAATCAGCAAAGATTGTGGGAGATAAAGGGGGGTGGGACCAGCACTCAGGAGGGAGGGAAAGATCATGGGGAATAACTTTTCGGATTGTGAGTTTGGAGAGGGCGTGGTAGCCAATCGCAGTAGATTTGCTTGAGGGGTCGGAGGGGAGCACCGCTATAAAAAGTCACTTGCCTGCTTGAGTCGGCTGCTCCCATCTCCACTTCCCGAGCCCGGAGAAACCCAGCCAGTCAGCGTTAAATTTAAATCAGGCTCCCAACTGCCCTGTGGGACAGACACTCCATGCAACTCACCACCGTAGTATTGGAGGCAGTTGGGTTGGGGTCGAGTTACGCCAGACCCTCTCCCGCCTATTGTGGGCGACATTAAATTTCCCCCCATAGTGTCAACCCTCTTTATTTTGGTCAATTTCAAATTGGTCCCATGCAGGATAAATGACTAAATAAATTAAAGAAATAGGTGCAGTTCTGGAAAGGCCCACAGCTTTCTTATATTATGCAGCTAATTACTGTACTTGATATGTGTACAATCAGTTTTTGGTGTGATTTTAAAAATTTCCAACAAATATATACTTAGCATAATGTTACTGTCGATATAAATGTAGTTGCTTTATGTTGTTCACCAATGAAATACCTGTACCATTCCTTTGGCTCGTTATGAATCTATTGCATTTTTGTAGTAAAACCTAATGCAAAACTTTAAGTATCAACCTTTCTCATAGTAGCATCTCTGATATATCCTTAGTTCCTTGTAGCTGTCACAGAATTGCTCCCACCATTGTGATAGTCAATAGCAAAGAGAGCCTAGCCAGTAAAATGTATATGGTATCATTGTCATGTATCTCACACTACTGTACATAAATGTATCTTACCATGCTATACATGACTGTAACTAGCGATGACCTGTAACCACAAGCTTACCTTACCACCAGGGGTGCACTTGCAGGAGACACTGGACACCTGTCCCAGACAGGTATATAAGGACAGGTCTCAGGCAAGTGTGGCATTCGAGAGCTGTGTAATAAAGGTGCAGGTCCGAAGTGACCTTGACTTCAGTATGTGCCTCGTGTGAATCTGTACTGCAGGGGCAGGACTTTACAATCATGGGTCATTTTCATAGCGCCAATGGCTTGTGGATAAATACACTGCCCTGTGCACTACTGAACCATATAGACCAGAAATGTTACAAGTTCAATCCCCAGTTTGTGCTGCGTTAGCTGATTTCAGAAGTTGGAACATGGAGGTTGGTTTCAGCACCCATCTAGGGACAGGAAAAATATCAGATATGGTCCTTGATCCTGATTTCTGCCGGTGGGAAAGGGGGTGGGGCGCTGCAGGTAAGCATATGCAGGTACACATTAACAAGAAGAGGATCAAGTTTGGTCATAATGTTCTTGTAGGAAAGTTTGATCCCCTTGCTCCCAGCAAAACATTTACTCTTTCCCATCCTTTTCGTTTCCCCTTTGTATGGCCACCATTTTCGTTCCTAAAGTCAGATCTGGATGGAGCATATCAAGTGCTATAGGGGCGCACTCTCCTGTTCCGAAACCACCCACTACTCTAGGATCATTCTGGGGATCAAATATAACTCCCAGCTTTTTATCTCCACTATAAATTGCTCTCTCCTGCCCCCTCCCCCTCACCTCCAACAGATGTGAGGAACTATGGACTTCTTTATCACTAAAACTGAGACCACCTGTTCTGTTGCTTTTCCCTCTTTCCCTTGCCCAACAAACAAACCTTCCCCAAAGCTCTCCCTTGCCCCAGCCCTGAAACCCTGTCTGTCTTTAGCTTCTTTCCTATTTCCCCTCATGCCATCTGTGATCTCATCCTGTCCATGAGACCCACGTCCTACCTCTCTCTACCTTATTCCCACTAAACTGCTGACCACCCCACTTCCCTTCCTAGCCCCCATGCTAGGTGACATTGTAAATGGATCTCTCTCCTCTGGTAATGTCCGCTTCCTCTTTCAAATCCACCGTCATCCCAATCCTCTTCAAAATAAGTCACCCTTGATCCCTCTGTCCCATCTCCAATCTCCCTTTTCTCAAAGACCTTACTTGAACTTGTTGTCTCCTCTCAAAGCTGTGCCCATCTTTTCCACAACTCTCCCTTTGAAACTCTCGAATCAAGTTTATGCTGCTGCCAAAACATTAAAATGCCAGAATCAAAGTCACAAATTGCATCCTCTGTGACTGTGACCGTGGTATATTTGACCTCTTTGTAGTCTTTGAGACAGTCAACAGTACCATCCTCACCTAGTGTCTTTCCTCCATTGTCCACCCCTCATTGGGACTGCCCTTGGTTGATTCCAGTCTTATCTATCCAATCATAGCTTCTCCATCGGTACCATCTCTCCCAACCCTTCCCCCTACCATTACATCCGAGTCCCCAAGGATCTATCCATAGCCCCCTCCTCTTACTCATTTACATGCTGCCCTTGGGGACATCATCTTCAGACAATGGATCAACTTCCACCCAGCTCGACATCAAACATATTCTATCCCGCATCGTCCCACTCACCCTTGAGTCCTGTCCTTGTTGATCTACATTGGCTCTCAGAACCCTTGTACTTCTAATTTAAAATTGTCATCTTTGTGTTAAATTCCCTTCATTGCCTTGCCCTCGCTATCTATCTAGCCTCTTTCAGCCCTACAACCACTCAGAAAATCTCCATTTCTGGCCCCTTGTTCACCCCCACCTCTCTTCACCCCACCACTAGCAGCCATGCCTTCAGCCAGCAACACCCCACGCACTGGAATTGTCTCCGTGACTCTGCCTCTCCACCTCCATCTCCTCCTTGAAGACCCATCTTAAAACCCACCTCTTCAACCAAGGTTTTGCTCAGCCCTTCTAATCTCTCCTTCTTTGGTTCAGCATCCATTTTTTTCCATTATGCCTTTGTGAAACACCTTGGGACGTTAAAGGCATTATATAAAGTAAGTCATTGTTTTTTGTTGTTGTTTAGGCTCACATATAAAGAATGGCCAGTTGCGTGAGGTACTGGAGGGCAAACAATGGCCGTGACACTGAAAGGAACATATGTACAATGCAGCATACTCTCTATTTTTAAATATGGCATATCCAGTTTGCAAAATGGCATCCCTACTTGTTAGGAGAATTCCAAAGATGAGGGGGTTGACTTATGAGGAAAGGTTGAGTAGGTTGGAATTCAGAAGAATGAGAGATGATCTTATAGAAACGTATAAGATTATGAGGGGGCTTGACATGGTGGATGCAGAGAGGATGTTTCCACTGATAGGGGAGACTAGAACTAGAGGGCATAATCTTAGAATAAGGGGCCGCCCATTTAACATAAGAATTAGGAACAGGAGTAGGCCATCTAGCCCCTCGAGCCTGTTCGGCCATTCAACAAGATCATGGCTGATCTGGCCGTGGACTCAGCTCCACTTACCCGCCCGCTCCCCATAACCCTTAATTCCCTTATTGGTTAAAAATCTATCTATCTGTGATTTGAATACATTCAATGAGCTAGCCTCAACTGCTTCCTTGGGCAGAGAATTCCACAGATTCACAACCCTCTGGGAGAAGAAATTCCTTCTCAACTCGGTTTTAAATTGGCTCCCTCGTATTTTGAGGCTGTGCCCCCTAGTTCTAGTTTCCGCGACCAGTGGAAACAACCTCTCTGCCTCTATCTTGTCTATCCCTTTCATTATTTTAAATGTTTCTATAAGATCACCCCTCATCCTTCTGAACTCCAACGAGTGAAGACCCAGTCTACTCAATCTATCATCATAAGGTAACTCCCTCATCTCCGGAATCAGCCTAGTGAATCATCTCTGTACCCCCTCCAAAGCTAGTATATCCTTCCTTAAACAGAGATGAGGAGAAATTTCTTCTCTCAGAGGGTTGTGGATCTGTGGAATTCGCTGCCTCAGAGAGCTGTGGAAGCTGGGACATTGAATACATTTAAAACAGAAATAGACAGTTTCTTAAATGATAAGGGAATAAGGGGTTATGGAGAGCGGGCAGGGAAGTGGACCTGCATCCATGATAGGATCAGCCATGATCGTATTAAATGGCGGAGCAGGCTCGAGGGGCCGCATGGCCTTCTCCTGCTCCTATTTCTTATGTTCTTATGTTCTTATGATATATATCACTGCACCACCCCTCCCCGCTGAAAGGGCCTTTACAGTCACAGCTGGGTAGAGACTCCCTTTCACACTTGGACAATGCCAGCTAGGTAATTTACATACAAGAGCAATCACCATATTTTTGAATTTAGATTGGTGACCTGGTGGACATTCAGTACCAGCTCATCACAGGGCTTGAAGCAAGACAAATCAGAGCACTCAGCAGTTACTAGATTTTTCTGAACTACAGATTTAGTGCCACTAAAGCTGGCAATATAACTCTGGGAGTCAGTCCCAATCTGAAGCCAGAATGCACTGAAGACAAGTAGTGTGAACTATCCTCCAAGAAGTCGTCTCGCACTAGCCTGAATTCACAACAGTTGCAATACAACTCCAGTGTGACATTAAACTGCAATTTAAAAATGTCTTGGAATTCTATTGAACCTCTGGGGAGTTAGTAAAACATCAAATAGTATATTGTTTTGGTTAGGAGACAGTGAACACCCACCTGTCCTTGAACGTGAAACATTAGCTGCTTACACAGAATTCCACCGTCGTATCTTGATGCTGGGTAGACTCGGGTAAGTCTTCAGGTCAGAAATGGTCTCCTAACTATGCATCACGGTTTGCAGATACTGGTCCCAGGCAATAGTTGCAGTATAACTGTAGCTCTAGTTACAACCAATGGTACAGGAGTGATGAATTCATCAGTCTGTACAAATACATTCAATAAATAAATGCCATCCATAGGCAATCTTCCCTCTCATTTTTGGGGGGCCACATGGCCCCTTTAACGGGCTGCGGGGCCCATTCAAAAATCCGCATTTAAAAGCCGGTGAGCCGGCAGCGTGGGAGCTCCAGATCGCTGGGCGCAGCTTAAAGAGAACATTGTCCGCAGGTCTCTTAGGGAACTATAGACCAATTAGTCTAACATCGGTGGTAGGAAAGGTGGGAAGTGGTGTTCTACAAGGAACGATGCTGGGATCACTGTTGTTCACCATTTACATAAACGATTTGGACTCGGGAATCGGAAGTGCAATTTCAAAATTTGTGGATGACACAAAATTGGGGGATATAGTTAATACAGAGGATGACTGCGACAAAATACAGGAAGACATTAATAAACTTGCAGAATGAGTGTGTCATTGGCAAATGAACTTCAATATAGATAAGTGGTACATTTTGGTAGGAAGAATAAAGAGGCCACAAACTCCTTGGAAAATAATTGTCTAAATGGGGTAGAGGAGCAGAGGGATCTAGGGGTTCAGATACACAAATCAGTAAAAGTAGCGACACTGGTTAATAAGGCCATAAAATAGCGAACAAAGCACTGGGGTTCATTTCTAGAGGTATAGAATTGAAAAGCAGAGGACTTATGTTAAACTTGTATTAACCCTTGATTAGACCATGCTTGCAAGAAAGGTACTGCAATAATCATGGGTGATTTTAGTCATATAGATTGGACAAATTAAATTAGCAAAGGTAGCCTTGAGGATGAGTTCATAGAGTGTATTCAGGATGGTTTCTTAGAATACATTGTGGAACCAACCAGGGAACAGGCTATTTTAGATCTGTTAATGTGTAATGAGATAGGTTTAATTAATTATCTCATGGTAAAGGATCCTCTGGGGAAGAGTGATTATAACATAATAGAATTTCAAATTCAGTTTGTGGGTGAGAAACTTGGGTCTCAAACTAGTGTCCTGAACATAAATAAAGGCAATTACAAAGGTATGAAGACAGAGTTGGCTAAAGTGGACTGGGAAAATGGACTAAAGGCTACTACGGTAGATAAGTAGTGGCAGACAGTTAAGGAGATATTTCATAAGTCTCAGCAAGTAAGAAGGAAAGACTCTATGAGAAGGATGAACCATCCGTGGCTAACTAAGGAAGTTAACAATGATATCAGATTGAAAACAAAGGCATACAATGTTGCGAAGATTGGTGGTAGGCCAGAGGATTGGGAAATTTTTAGAAACCAGCAAAGGACGACAAAAAAAATAACAAAGAAGAAGATAGATTATGAGAGTAAACTAGCAAGAAATATAAAAACAGACAGTATGAGTTTCTATAGGTATATAAAAAGGAAAAAAGTAGCTAAAGTAAACGTTGGTCCCTCAGAGGATGAGACTGGGGAATTAATAATGGGAAACAGGGAAAGGGCAGTAACTTTGAACAAATATTTTGTATCGGTCTTCATGGTTGAAGACACTAAAAGCATCCCAATAATAATAATAGATAATCAAGGGGCTATAGGGAGGGAGGAACTTAAAACAATCACTATCACGAGAGAAAAAGTACTAGGCAAACTAATGGGACTAAAGGTGGACAAGTCATCTGGACCTAATGGCCTGCATCCTAGGGTCTTAAAAGAAGTGGATGCAGAGATAGTGGATGTATTGGTTGTAATCTACCAAAATTCCTTGGATTCTGGAGAGGTCCCAGCAGATTGAAAAACCGCAAATGTAATGCCCCTATTCAAGAAAGCAGGAAACTATAGATCAATTAGCCTAACATCTGTCATTGAGAAAATGCTGAACATTATTAAGGAACTAGTAGCAGGACATTAAGAACATCATAATACAATCAAGTAGAGTCAGCATGGTGTTATGAAAGATAAATCATGTTTCACAAATTTGTTAGAGTTCTTTGAGGATGTAACGAGCAGGATGGATAAAGGGGAACCAGTAGATATCGTGTATTTGGATTTCCAGAAGGCATTTGATAAGGTGCCACATAAAAAGGTTACTGCACAAAATAAGAGCTCACGGGGTTGAGGGTAATATATTAGCATGGATAGAGGATTGGCTAACTAACAGAAAACAGAGAGTTGGGATAAATGGGTCATTTTCCGGTTGGCAAACTGTAACTAGTGGGGTGCCACAGGGATCAGTGCTGGGGCCTCAACTATTTACAATCTATATTAATGACTTGGATGAAGGGAGCGAGTATAGTGTAGCCAAATTTGCTGATGATATTTGTGAGGAGGACACACAGAATCTGCAAAAGGAAATAGATAAGTTAAGTGAGTGGGCAAAAAATTGGCAGATGGAGTATCATGTGGGAAAATGTGAGGTTATCCACTCTGGTAGGAAGAATAAAAAAGCAAATTATTATTTAAATAGAGAGAGCCTACAAATGCTGCGGTACAGAGAGATCTGGGGGTCCTTGTACATGAAACATAAAAAATTAGCATGCAGGTACAGCAAGTATTAGGAAGGCAAATGCAATGTTGACCTTTATTGCAAAGGGGATAGATTATAAAAGTAAGGAAGTCTTGCTACAGCTATACAGGGTATTGTTGAGGCCACACCTGGAATACTGCGTGCAGTTTACGAAAGGATATACTTGCTTTGGAGGCTGTTCACAGAAGGTTCATGAGGTTGATTCCGGGGATGAGAGGGTTGTCTTATGAAGGTTGAGCAGGTTGGGCCTATACTTAATGGAGTTTAGTAGAATGAGAGGTGACCTTATTGAAAAGTGTAAGACTCTGAGGGGGGTTGACAGAGAGGATGTTCCCGTCATAGAGGAATCTAGAACTAGAGGTCATAGTTTCAGAATTTGGGGTCACCTATTTAAAATGGAGATGAGGAGGAATTTCTTCTCTGAGGGTCGAGAATCTTTGGAATTCTCTACCCCAGGCATCTGTGGAGGTTGGGTCATTGACTATATTTAAGGTGGAGGTAGACTCAATTTTGAACTATAGGGGAGTCAAGGGTTATGGGGAGCGGGCGGGGAAGTGGAGTTGAGGCCAAGATCAGATCAGCCATGATCTTATTGAATGGCGGAGCAGACTCGAGGGGCCAAATGACCTACTCCTGTTCCTATTTCTTATGTTCTTATGTTCTTATACCTATCAGGAAAGATTGAACAGGCTGGGGCTCTTTTCTCCAGAAAAGAGAAGATTTAGGGGCAACCTAATAGAGATCTTTAAGATTATGAAAGGGTTTGAAAGGGTAGACGTAGAGAAGATGGCCCCAAGTTTCCACATGATTTGCTCCTGATTTTTAGGAGCAACTGGTGTAGAATGGAGTATCTTAGAAAACGGAATTCTCGTCATTTCGTTTGCTCCAGTTCTAGTCAGTTAGAACAGTTTCACTTTGGAACAGAATTTTTTTTTCAAAAGGGGGCGTGTCCGGCCACTTACGCCTGATTTCAAAGTTTCGTGAGTGAAAACTTACTCCAAACTAACTTAGAATGGAGTAAGTGAAGATTTTTGTACGCTCGAAAAAACCTTGTCCACACTTTAGAAAATCAGGCGTAGGTTACAAATCAGGCGTAGGGAATGGTGGGGGGGGGGGGGGGTGTTTAAAGGGAAGTTTACAAACATTAAACACTTCAGTTTTACAAATAAGGAGCCATCATCAATAATAAACGATAAATACATCAATAAATCAACCAATAAATCAATCAAAAAAAATTAATAAGAAATAATATATATTTTTTTAAATCAATAAATAAAACATTTTCTACTTACCGACTGCAGCACCAGGAGCCCTCCAACAGCGTGCTGGGATGCCCCCCCCTCAGTGTGTCTCTGTCAGTGTCTCTATCCCTCTGTCTGTCTGTGTGTCTCTCATTCTCTGTCTGTCAGTGTCTGTGTTTCTGACAGCGAGGGGAGGGGGAGGAGGAGGATAGAGGGAGAGAGGGGGGGAGCAGAGGGAGGGAAGGGGAGGGAAGGGGGAGAAGGGGGAGGGATGGGGGAGAAAGGGGATGGGGAGATGGGGGAGGGATGGGGAAGGGGGAGGGGGGAGAAGGGGGAGGGGGGAGAAGGGGGAGGGGGAGAAAGGGATAAAGGGCAGAAGGGGGAGAAAGGAGATGGGGGGGAAAGGAGATTGGGAGGGGGGAAGGAGATTGGGAGGGGGGGAAGGAGATTGGGGGGGGAAGGAGATTGGGGGGGGGCGGAGATTGGCGGGGGGAAGGAGATTGGGGGAGGGGAAGGAGATTGGGGGGGGAAGGAGATTGAGGGGGGGGAAGGAGATTGGGGGGGGAAGGAGATTGGGGGGGAAGGAGATTTGGGGGGGGAAGGAGATTGGGGGGGAAGGAGATTGGGGGGGGAAGGAGATTGGTGGGGGAAGGAGATTGGGGGGGGGAGGGAGATTTGGGGGGGAAGGAAGGAGATTGGGGGGAGGGGGGAGGCTGAACGGGCCGGGTCCGAGACTTTGGGCAGGGCCCGTCCCCAGCACCAGATTTACAGCTGGTGGCGTTGGGTCGGGTCGGGGGGGTGGTGGGAGGGAGGTCGGTTCGGTTCGGGTCGGGGGGAGGGAGGGAGGGAGAGGGAGGTCAGGTCGGATCCAGTCCGGAGGCGGGAGAGCGGGTGTCGGGTCTGGTCCGGGGGCGGGGGGGGGGGGGGGTGGGGAGCGGGTGTCCGGTCCGGGGGTGGGAGGGTGGGGGGCGGGTGTCGGGTCCGGTCCAGGGGCGGGGGGGGAGCGGGTGTCGGGTCCGGTCCGGGGGCGGGGAGAGCAGGTGTCGGGTCCGGTCCGGGGCGGGGGGGTGCGGGTGTCGGGTCCGGTCCGGGGCGGGGGGGGTGCGGGTGTCGGGACCGGGGCGGGAAGCGGGTGTCAGGTCCGGTCCGGGGGCGGGGTGGGTGGGGGGGGGAGCGGGTGTCGGGTCCGGTCCGGGGGCGGGGTGGGTGGGGGGGGGAGCGGGTGTCAGGTCCGGTCCGGGGGCGGGGAGAGCGGGTGTCAGGTCCGGTCCGGGGGCGGGGAGAGCGGGTGTCGGGTCCGGTCCGGGGCGGGGTGGGTGGGGGGGGGAGCGGGTGTCGGGTCCGGTCCGGGGCGGGGTGGGTGGGGGGGGGGAGCGGGTGTCGGGTCCGGTCCGGGGCGGGGTGGGTGGGGGGGGGAGCGGGTGTCGGGTCCGGTCCGGGGCGGGGTGGGTGGGGGGGGGAGCGGGTGTCGGGTCCGGTCCGGGGGCGGGGAGAGCGGGTGTCGGGTCCGGTCCGGGGGCGGGGAGAGCAGGTGTCGGGTCCGGTCCGGGGCGGGGGGGGGGTGCGGGTGTCGGGACCGGGGCGGGAAGCGGGAGTTGAGTCGGGTCGGGAGGAAGCAGGAGCTGGCCGTGGGAGGAGCCTTATTCACGCAGCCCCATTGAGGCCATTGGGCCAGGGCTAGGGGCTGCATGCTTCAGGCCCCTCCCACACAGTTTCGGGCGCCTGGAGCTTACTGCACTTGCGTGCCCACTGTAGCGCGCATGTGCAGAGGTCCCGGCACTGTTTTCAGCGCAGTGACCTGGCTCCGTCCCCTACAGCTCCTGCTGCGCTGTGCCGAGGGCCAGAGGACCTGCAGGGAGGTGGAGAATACAGAGGTTTTTTTTAGGCGCACTTTGTGGTGCGAAAAACGGGCGTCCAGGTCGGGACTGCGCCGTTCTAGGAGCGGCTCGAAACTTGGGCCCGATGTTTCCACTTGCGGGAGAGACCAGAAGTAAATATAAGATAGTCAGTAATAAATTCAATAGTGAATTCAGGAGAAACGTCTTTACCCAGAGAGTGGTTAGAATGTGGAACTCGCTACTACAAGGAGTAGTCGAGATGAGTTAGCATAGATGCATTTAAAGGGAAGCTAGATATACACATGAGGGAGAAACGAATAGAAGGATATGTCGATGGTGTTAGATGAAGAAGGGTGGGAGGACGTTGCTGTTGAATGGCCTGTTTCTGTGCTGTAAAAAGGGTAGAGAGGAGGTTTTCCAGGATGCTGGGGTTGCTTGTGTGTGAGAGGTGGGAGGATGTATTGGGAATGTTTTTGAACAATAATATACTTTAAAAAAAAATTATTCTGCCAATTTGTTAAATTGGAACGTCAGATATGAGTAAAGATTGCAAAAGTTAGGACTGTTCTCCTTGGAACACAGAAGTTAAGAAGTGACCTAATAAAGATTTCCAAGATGACGAGAGGTTTTGCTAGAGTAGATAGAGAAAGATTATTCCTTCTGGCAAGTGGGTCAATAACTAGAGATTCAGAATCATTGGCAAAAGATCGAAAGGGGAGATGAGGAGAATTTTTTTCATTAAGAGTGGTTGGGATCTGGAATGCTCTATCTGAAAAGGTGGTGGAAGCTGATTCCATGAATAATTTTAAATGGGTTTTGGACAGATACTTGAGGATGAGGAACTTACAGGGTTATGGACAAAAAGAGCCAGCATAGGCATGATGGGCTGAATGGTCACCTTCAGTGCTGTAAGTTTCTATGATTCTAAATACCGACACAAGACCTGAATCCTACTTTCATGCCAACTGCTTTATTTTAAGAGTTGCTTATACTTCCATCCCAATGCTCTCGTTAACAGTCCTGCTTCATTAGTTAAGTAAACATGAACTTCACGGATTTTTTGAGTTTCAATTTAACAAAGTGGCAGAATTTTTTTTTAAAGGGTATTATTGTTTTAAAAAAATTCCCAATACATCCTCCCACCTCTCACACACAAGCAACCCCAACGTCTTGATTGCTCCGACTGCAAATTGTCTGAGAGGCAGCACCTCTGCTATACTACACTAACCAGCCTTTACTCTCTTTCCGCCTGATGCAAACTTTCTTTTATCCCATCTAGTTATCAGTTACTGATCTGAAGTTCTGCAACAGTCCCATTAACAATACTTCCATTGAAATCCACATAGTCTGGTTCACATGACAACATTCACTATATGAGTGAGAGCCTCTGGACGTCAACGTCCATCTGTGTCAGCCTTGGCTCAGTGGTGGCACTCTTGCCCATTGAGTCAGAAGGTTGAGGACTCAAGCCCCACTCCAGAAACATGGGCATAGAATCTAGGCTGACATTTCAGTACAATACTAACGGTACGCTGCACTGTTGGAGGTGCCGTCTTTCGGATTAGACGTTAAACCATCTGCCCTCTCAGATGGATGTAAAAGATCCCATGGCAGTATATTCTCCCGGTGTCCTGGCCAACATATAAACAAACACGACTAAAAAAACAGACTATTCGGTCATTTGTCTTATTGCTGTTTGTGGGGGCCTTGCTGTGTGCAAAGGGGCTGCCACATTTCCTAGGTCAAAACAGTAACTACATTTTAACAAATACCTCATTGGCAGGGAAGTGCTTTGGGATGTCCTGAGGATGTAAATGGTGCTATATAAATGTAAGTTGTTGCTTTCTTCTTTCATTCAGCACAAAACTGCAACTTACATTTTTGAGCTTTACATTAGATATTCTACTTGGGTTCAGAGTCACTAACAGAGTCAGAGTGGGGTGGGGGAGGGGGAGTGGGGGAGTGGCAGTAGAATTACAGCCAATCCTGAACTTGTTCTCCCGTGATATCCAAAGAATTTTTCAAGAAGGGGCTGCTGGCTATTGATAAGGAAGAACAGTGACTGATTGTTCTTCGGTTTAGTATTGCTGAGGCCAACTAAAGCACCGTGATACCACGCTCACTGAGGCCAGCTAACAGGCTAGGAATAAGGCCTGGATCTTCCTGGTCTCCGTGGCACAGACCATAATGGGCAGTGCACTTACCAACTGAGGCACTGATGAGCCCTTTTTGTATTTATTTTTTCAGTAGTTCATGTACAAGTACGTATTTTGTGAAGCCATTGTACATTTTGATTGCATAGTCATTGCAGGAGGGTACATTGGGTTTGTTGTCTGGCCCATTTGTAGATCTCCCCTCGGCCAGCCGAACTTGCTACATGCTGACAATACCTCGGATTATTAGTATTGTACTTGAGTGAACATATCAGTTTGTCAGGAGCTATTTTACAGAACATATGCCTCATTAGCCATCATTTATTCAAATTCCCCTGCTACATATCCATAGCAATAAATAGCATAAACATCACAGAAACTAGAGCACAATCTGCCTGTGTAACCCTGCACATTATTATGTTCATTCAAGTGTTAAGTACACTGATTTACATTTTACACACCCAAGTAGAAGAGTCTGGAGTGTGTGGGTGGCATGGTTAATAGGCAAGCTTTAAAAAAATGTTAATAAACGGGTGTATAACCAGACATGACATAACAATTTTAACTTTCCCTATGCGAAAGGCCTGTATAGTTCACTCAAAAGAAAAATTAAAATTAATATCTCACTTCTCATTACATCCTATCCTCAAGAGGTACAGTTCTCTCCAATATACATTAATAAGTGTATAATATGGGTTGTTCTGAATAGTTAGTTGTGATTAGCTTCATTGTATGACAAGCAATTCAACAAAATAAAGACAGAGGATTTGTGTTCATTATCTATTTAGATTGTAATATAATTCTGCACAATGTCTACAATTAGTGACATTTACATAGAACAAATTCAGAAGCCCAAACACGGTCATGATGGCAAAGACTGATGACCAGTGTTAGATGGTTAATTAGTGATTGGCAGTGCAGCTCATTTTCTGACGATGTTAAATGGCAAACATGAGCACATCCTTCTTATCTCACACAATCACACACTTTTTCCACCTTCGAGTCCTACAATGTGAACACTAGGGTTGTTATAGGACTTAGATCCAAAATAATGCGTTATTCTTTATTTTCACTGCATTTTATCACATGACACCCATTTGTATTATTACAAGTCACAGTAAGACAGCCACAGTTGAAGTATGGTGCAGTTGCCAGCATGCATTCCTGTTTCAAAAGGTAGCATTCTTCACTGATAATCCCTCTACTACAGCCTTTATTTCAGAGGCAGTTTTATAGATGCGACTGGTTGGTGTATGGACCTGAATGGGAAAAACAATTAAAATAAATATTTTCTTCACATCCTTCTGTCTGACGGGTCTACAACAAAGGGACAGAGATAAAATGTAAGAGATTTAGGACAGAGAGCAGAAGAAATATTTTTACACAGAGGGTTGTGAGGCTATGGACTGCACTGATGAAGTTAATGATTGAAGCAGAGAGCACATCAACATTTAAGAGTAGGTTAAATAGGTGATTGAAGGAAAGGGGGATAAAGGGAAATGGGAACAGGGTGGACACATGGGAGAAGGACTGCTGCTCGTGTGGAGGTTAAACACCAACACAGACTGGTTGGGCTGAATGTCCTGTTTCTGTGTTGTAAATGCTCCTCCATGGTTAAGCCTCTCTGCATGCAAAAATGATGAAGCATGCAACACACATGATGACCGTGGTGGGACTATATTGTGATAGTCTCCCTGATCTGTCCAGGCATCAGAAGCGTTGCTTCAAAATATACTATGGAAGGCTGAGCGGTGATCTTGGTGGCTGCAGGGACTTCATCATGTCTGTATTCATCTAGTGTTCCTGGTATTAACAAGAGTTCCATGAGCCAGGGCTGGAGAGAGTATCCTTTGCCTCCAGTCTGCCTCTGGGAAGGTTGTCGCTAGAGTCCTCTTCAACCGTCTTCTCCCCGTGGCCGAGGAGCTCCTCCCAGAGTCGCAGTACGAATTTCGTCCCCTCCGGGTCACAACAGACATGATTTTTACAGCGCGACAGCTGCAGGAAAAATGCAGGGAACAGCACCAGCCCTTATACATGGCCTTCTTTGACCTTACAAAGACTGTCAACCGCGAGGGTCTATGGAGTGTCCTCCTCTGTTTCGGATGCCCCCAAAAGTTCGTCACCATCCTCCGCCTGCTCCACGACGACATGCAGGCAGTGATGCTTACCAGTGGATCCATCACAGACCCAATTCACGTCCGGACCGGGGTCAAGCAGGGCTGCGTTATCGCCCCAACCCTCTTCTCAATCTTCCTCGCTGCCATGCTCCACCTCACAGTTGACAAGCTCCCCGCTGGAGTGGAACTAAACTACAGAACCAGTGGGAAGCTGTTCAACCTTCGCCATCTCCAGGCCAGGTCCAAGACCACCCCAACCTCTGTCATCGAATTACAGTACGCGGATGACGCCTGCGTCTCTGCACACACAGAGGCTGAACTCCAGGATATAGTCGACGTATTTACCGAGGCATATGAAAGCATCGGCTTTCATATAAGACAAAGGTCCTCCAACAGCCTGTCCTCGACGCACAGCACTGCCCCCCAGACATCAAGATCCACGGCGCGGCCCTGGACAACATGGACCATTTCACTTATCTCGGGAGCCTCCTATCAACAAGAGCAGGCATTGATGACGAGATCCAACACCACCTCCAATGCGCCAGTGCAGCCTTCGGTCGCCTGAGGAAAAGAGTGTTTGAAGACCAGGCCATCAAAACTGTCACCAAGCTCATGGTCTACAGGACTGTAGTAATACCCGCCCTTCTGTATGGCTCAGAGACGTGGACCATGTACAGTAGACACCTCAAGTCGCTGGAGAAATACCACCAGCGATGTCTCCGCAAGATCCTACAAATCCCCTGGGAGGACAGGCGCACCAACATTAGCGTCCTCGTCCAGGCCAACATCCCCAGCATTGAAGCACTGACCACACTTGATCAGCTCCACTGGGCAAGCCACATAGTTCGCATGCCAAACACGAGACTCCCAAAGCAAGCGCTCTATTCGGAACTCGCCCACGGTATACGAGCCAAAGGTGGGCAGAGGAAACGTTACAAGGACACCCTCAAAGCCTCCCTGATAAAGTGCGACATCCCCACCTGGGAGTCCCTGGCCAAAGACCGCCCTAAGTGGAGGAAGTGCATCCGGGAGGGCGCTGAGCTCCTCAAGTATCGTCGCCGAGAGCGTGCAGAAATCAAGCGCAGGCAGCAGAAGCAGCGTGTGGCAAACCAGGCTCCCTGCCCACCCTTTCGCTCAACGACTATCTGTCCCACCTGTGACAGAGACTGTGGTTCTTGTATTGGACTGTACAGCATCTAAGAATTGATGCTAAGTGTGGAAGCAAGTCTTCCTCGATTCCGAGGGACTGCCTATAATGATGATGATGACACACAAACCTACCTCACTTCCATCCATTCATCCTCTTCTTTAGTCTCTAAAAAAACTTGATAGAGCAAAGCAATACCTCTGTTTAGAAATGTGATTGGAACAATGCAAAATCCAGCAACAAAGCTTTAAGTACGCATCTTCCGAAAGGCTAGACAGGCTCTTTATTACCTGTTTATTTTCACTGAGCTGTACATTTTTGGTGAGAAAGTTGGAAAATTACTTTGTAGGGGTTTAATTAAATAATAACTGGAAGATCGCATATAACACAAAGTAATTTAGGCGCAGTCTAATTTCCAATGCCTGTTCCACACCAACAGCATAGATCCTACCAGCTGGAAAATCTATCCCATGTAGTGTGGCTTTCAATTTGTAATAAGTAGAGTTCTTCCATCTACTGACCAGAGCTTTGAGCTCTCTGAGGTTTAAGTGATTACTTGGAGATTTTCTATAGCATTGCTTATGGTGAGTTGGAGGGTTTGCTGTTTTATAACAACAGGAAAGCTATTAAGAAACCATGATGAAAGTACAACAGAAAGTAAGGGTAACACACAAAGTGTGCAAAATGGAAGATTTTTGCGATTAATTATGTAATTTAGCTGATGGGAAATGTGAGGAAATTGTGTTTTATGAGGAAAAAAATATTCTGGTGGTAATGACAGAAAATGAGAGGATTAATTAATTATTTTGTGGCTGTACTGTTGTGGAAGTCTGATTTAACGGATTCAGTGGCCATTTGCCAATTCATTCATTAATGGCTGGCCCATTATGACTGAAGCTACAAAAACAGAAAACGCTGAAAACACTCAGCAGTCAGGCAGCATCGGTGGACAGAACAGACAAGTCAATGTTTCAGGTGTGAACCTTTCATCAGAACAGGAAAATATTAGTGACGAACAACATTTTAAAAAGAAATAAAAAAGGGAAGGAAAAGAAACAGAGAGAGATACATACACGCACAGATATACAGACACACAGATATACACACACAGATATACACACAGAAACAGAGATATACATGCACACACAAATACACACACACAGACACACACAGATATACATACACACAGATATATACTACAGAAACACAGATATACACAGACACACAGATATACACACACAGATATACACACAGAAGCACAGAGATATACATGCACACACAGATATACACACAGAAACAGAGATATACATGCACACACAGATATACACCACAGAAACACGTAGATATACACACACAAAGGAAAATAAACAGAATGACCTGTAAAGTACTTGAGTAGAGAAAAAGAGATGATTTAATGGCAGAAGGGATATAGTTGCAGTTCTACCGAAAGGTTCACACCTAAAACATTTGACTTGTCTATTCTGTCCATTATTGTTTTTAGTTTATATTAATTTGAAGAAGTTACAGTTGGCTTAAAGACAATTGGAAAAGATAGAATAATATATTTGTGGTTGTCCAGATATCAAAGTTTGATTTAATTTAGTGGCTATTTAGTTACTGAATAAACAGTGATGAGGTATCACGAGAGTACTTCTGTAATCCCACTGCGACAGGAAGGCGGCAGTTTGCTTCTGATCAAAAAAATGACTTAAGTTAAAGATGCTTTAATACAGGTGCGACTGTGGGTTAAAATTATGTATTTTTTATAATTATGTCTCTATGAAATGCTATGGGACATCATTCTATATTAAAGTTGTTATATAAATGTAAGTTGTTGAGGGTTGGAATGGTGTGCTTCAAGCTGCTAGGGATGCAGTAGTGCTATAATTATTTATTCATTTGCAGATAATGTGCCTTTGGTACAGGGTGACTGTACTACTTAAAAGCACATTTATTTTGTTGATCAATTTGTGATTGGTGGATTCCTTATGAAGGCCGATTGCCTGCATTTATTGAGGTTATTATTTATATTTAATTAATTAACTGGTTAGTTAGTTAGAGCCTGAAGGGCTGCTCATAAAATGAAGCCTTTTGAGATTTGGATTTTATTTATTGGTGTTTGAAGTGGTGCTCGCTCTGAAACAGGGTGAATTTTTTGGAGACCAGATTTATTTATTTACTGACTGAACCGCAGGCCAGCGAGAAGCTCTATGGAAGAATTTTATTTTAGAGCAGGATTTTTTATTTATTTGAAGGCTGTAAATCACTGGGTGGGCCTCAAGCACAATATAACTTTTGGAAAATGGAATTATTAATTTCCTTTGCTGCCAAACAGCCCTGGATTTTGCAGTAAGAATAACGGTGAGGCGATCAGCACTCACTGTTATGATGGAGTAAATCGGGCAGCATCTGCACAGGCACAGATACACGCAGAAATCAGAAGGTTGCTGTCTGAGTTGTCCTGCTGCTATTAAAGCTTCGGTATAGCATGGTGGGACAGTGGATGGTACAGTGTGGTGAGATACTCGATGGTATAGTGTGGTGGGATAGTCGATGGTATAGTGTGGTGGGACAGTAGAGGGTATAGTGTGGTGGGATACTCAATGGTATAGTGTGGTGGGACAGTCGATGGTATAGTGTGGTGGGATAGTCGATGGTATAGTGTGGTGGGACAGTAGAGGGTATAGTGTGGTGGGATACTCGATGGTATAATGTGGTGGGATAGTCGATGGTATATTGTGCTGGGATAGTCGATGGTATAGTGTGGTGGGATACTCGATGGTATAGTGTGGTGGGATACTCGATGGTATAGTGTGGTGGGACAGTCGATGGTATAATGTGGTGGGATACTCAATGGTATAGTGTGGTGGGACAGTCGATGGTATAGTGTGGTGGGGCAGTGGATGGCATAGTGTGGAGGGACAGTCGATGGTATAGTGTGGTGGGACAATGGATAGTATAGTGTGGTGGGACAGTCGATGGTATAGTGTGGTGGGACAGTGGATGGTATAGTGTGGAGGGACAGTCGATGGTATAGTGTGGTGGGACAGTGGATAGTATAGTGTGGTGGGACAGTCGATGGTATGGTGTGGTGGGACAGTGGATGGTATAGTGTGGAGGGACAGTCGATGGTATAGTGTGGTGGGATACTCGATGGTATAGTGTGGTGGGACAGTAGAGGGTATTGTCATGTATTCAACCAGCATTGTAACCCATGTATCGTCTGACCTAAGTTGTACACTGTAAGAACAATGACCACTAGGTGGTGAACTTGTGGGAGACACTCCTAACCTGGACCTTCAGATATAAAAGGGGAAGCTCCACCCACTTCCATCACTTGAGTGCTAAGGAATAAAGGACAGGTCACAGACTGACCTTCTCTCAAGCATGGGCCTCGTGTGCATTTATACTGTATAGTAAGGCGACGAAAAACTGGGATTTAAACCACGCGAGCATGGCCACGAGCAGAACAGGCGAGAGGTACTGTGTTAAGGAATGGTTGGGACAGAGATTCAACATTGTTAAAGCAGCACACAGTTCTCCAGGCAGACAAGGGCAATCGGGCATGCCCCAACATGTAGTTGAACCCAGAGGGGAAGTTCGACAGAGACAATCCAAGCTGAACAGCGATTCACACCATTGCAAGGGACAATGCGGCCAGTAATGGGGCCATCAATACCTGTTAATGGCGCACTCAAGGACAATCACAGGGGCAGTCAGGGACGATCGACTGGCAAGGGGCCTTTTGTTTCCAACAGCAGCTCATGTTGGAGGCGTGGAGGCACACACTCAGCCGGAGTTTGCAGAGATGAGCAAAATACCTGCAGAAATTGCAGAAATGAACGCTGGAGGAAATCGCTGGAAGCTGAAGTTCAGCGAGTTCAGTGGAGCACGTAAACAGTTCATACACCAGGAAGCCACCGATAATGATGAAAGTGCTCCTCAATGGCATCCCAGTATTAATGGAGCTAGACACAGGGGCCAGCCAGTCCCTGATGGGTATCAAACAGTTCGAAAAGTTGTGGGCGTCCAAGGCCAGGAGGCCAAAATTATCGGCAATTGACGCACAGCTATGGACTTACACAAAGCAGATCATTCTAGTGCGAGGCAGCGCCACGGTAGTCGTGACCCACAAAGATTCGGAGAACAGGTTGCCACTCTGGGTTGTCCCGGGGGATGGTCCCGCACTACTGGGGAGGAGTTGGCTTGCTGTCATGAACTGGAAATGGGGCGATATCAATGCAATTTCCTCTGTGGAGCGAGTATCATGCTCACAGATCCTGGACAAATTTGACTCATTATTTCAACCCGGCATTGGCACTTTCATGGGGGCCAAGGTAGTGATTCACATAAACCCGGACGCCAGGCCAATACACCACAAGGCCAGAGCGGTGCCGTACGTGATGCGGGAAAAGATAGAAGGCGAATTGGACCGCCTGCTGAGGGAAGGCATCATCTCGCCAGTCGAATTCAGTGACTGGGCGAGCCTGATTGTGCCGGTGCTCAAGGCAGATGGGTCGGTCAGGATATATGGTGATTACAAGGCCACCATCAATCGGATGTCACTCCAAGACCAGTTCCGGCTACCGAGAGCGGAGGACTTCTTTGCAACGCTATCCGGTGGCAAACTTTTTTCAAAATTGGACCTGACCTCAGCTTACATGACCCAGGAGCTGGCGAGTGAGTCGAAGAAGCTGACCACCATCACGACACACAAGAGGTTGTTTGAGTACAACAGATGTCCGTTTGGGATTCGCTCGGCCGCCGCAATCTTCCAACGAAATATGGAAAGCCTCCTCAAGTCGATTCCAGGGACGGTGGTTTTTCAGGACGACATCCTCATCACAGGTTACGATACTGAAGAACACCTCCACAACCTAGAGGAGGTGCTACACAGACTGGACCGGGTAGGGCTGCGACTGAAAAAGACGAAGTGCGTCTTCCTAGCTCCAGAGGTAGAATTCCTGGGGATGAGGGTAGCAGCAGACGGGATCAGCCCTACTGCGTCCAAAACGGAAGCGATCCAGAGAGCATCCAGACCCCGTAACATGACGGAGCTGCGTTCATTCCTGGGGCTCCTGAACTATTTTGGTAACTTTCTTCCCAAATTGAGCACGTTGCTAGAGCCGCTACACGTGCTCCTACGCAAAGGTCGCGAATGGGTCTGGGGGGACAGCCGGGAAAGGGCTTTTAATAGAGCACACAATTTGTTATGTTCCAACAATCTGTTAACGCTATATTACCCATGTAAAAAACTTGTGTTAACGTGCGATGCGTCGTCCTATGGTGTCGGGTGTGTGTTGCAGCATGTCAATGGCAAAGGTCAGTTACAGCCGGAAGCTTATGCCTCCAGAAGTCTGTCCCAGGTAGAAAGGGGCTACGGGATGGTAGAAAAGGAGGCGCTCGATGTGTATATGCAGTAAAGAAAATGCACCAGTACCTGTTTGGCAGGAAATTTGAGCTGGAGACAGATCACAAACCCCTAACGTCCCTTTTGGCCGACAACAAGGCCATAAATGCAAACGCATCGGCCCGCATACAGAGGTGGGCACTCACGTTAGCCGCCTATGACTACACAATTCGGCACAGATCGGGCACCGAAAACTGCGCCGATGCACTCAGCAGGCTCCCACTAGCCACCACTGAGGGGGCGACCGAGCATGCTGCTGAGATGGTCATGGCTGTTGAAGCTTTCGGAAGCGAAGGCTCATCCGTGACAGCCTGTCGAATTAAAGTCTGGACAAATAGAGACCCGCTATTGTCTCTCGTCAAGAAATGTGTCCTGAATGGGGACTGGACAGCCACGTACAGGGCATGCCCTGAGGAATTTAAACCATTTCACAGGCGCAGGGATGAACTCTCGATTCAGGCCGATTGCCTACTGTGGGGAAACCGCGTAGTCATGCCCCAGATGGGCAGAGAGGTGTTCATCAGAGAACTCCACAATGAGCACCCGGGCATTGATATGATGAAGGCAATTGCCAGGTCACACATTTGGTGGCCAGGGATAGACGCAGATCTGGAACTTTGTGTTCGCAGGTGCAACATGTGTGCCCAGCTGGGCAATGCGTCCAGGGAAGCCCCCCTTAGCCCCTGGCCATGGCCCGCCAAGCCTTGGTCACGCATCCATGTGGACTACGCAGGTCCTTTCATGGGAAAAATGTTTTTGGTTGTAGTAGACGCCTACTCCAAATGGATCGAGTGTGACATTTTAAATTCAAGCACATCCTCTGCCATGGTAGAAAGTCTACGGGCAATGTTCGCCGCCCACGGTCCACCGGACATCTTGGTCAGCGACAATGGCCCGTGCTTCACAAGCACTGAATTCCAGGACTTCATGGCAGGCAATGGAATTAACCATGTCAGAACGGCACCGTTCAAGCCGGCCTCAAACGGCCAAGCAGAATGAGCAGTGCAGATAATCAAACAGGGGATGCTCAGAATCCAAGGGGGTTCCCTACAAAGCCGCTTATCATGCCTCCTGTTGGCCTACAGATCCCGAGCACACTCACTCACAGGGGTTCCACCCGCAGAGCTGCAAATGAAAAGGATGCTCAAAACCCAGTTATCCCTTATACACCCCACCATGAAAGAAATTGTCGAGAGCAGGCGCCAGTCACAATATGACTACCATGACAGGAATGCGAGGGCGCGATGTATTGATGTAAATGATCCTGTTTTTGCCCTCAACTACGCTGCAGGGCTCAAATGGCTTGCAGGCACTGTGATTGCCAAAGAGGGAAATAGGATTCTGGTAGTTAAACTTACCAATGGACAAATCTGCCACAAACATGTGGATCAAACAAAAAGGAGGTTCAGCAACCCCATAGAAGAAGCAGAGGAAGAACACGATATAGAGTTCACTCCTCCACAGGTGACCGAACACAGGAACCAAAGGGAGGTGAGCCCAGTCACTGTGGACAGTCCGGATAGGCCTGAGGCACCGCAAACAGCAGACACTCAGGCCAGCGCCCAACAACCGGAGCCCCAACTCAGGTGCTCTACAAGAGAGCGTAAACCACCAGAGAGACTCAACCTGTGATCCCAATAAGACTTTGGGGGGGGAGGCGATGTCATGTATTCAACCAGCATTGTAACCCATGTGTCGTCTGACCTAAATTGTACACTGTGAGAACAATGACCACTAGGTGGTGAACTTGTGGGAGACACTCCTAACCTGGACCTTCAGATATAAAAGGGGAAGCTCCACCCACTTCCATCACTTGAGTGCTAAGGAATAAAGGACAGGTCACAGACTGACCTTCTCTCAAGCATGGGCCTCGTGTGCATTTATACTGTATAGTAAGGATGTATTAGGTATAGTGTGGTGGGATAGTCGATGGTATAGTGTGGTGGGACAGTGGATGGTATAGTGTGGTGGGATACTCGATGGTGTAGTGTGATGGGACATTAGAGGGTATAGTGTGATGGGATAGTCGATGGTATAGTGTGGTGGAATATTCAATGGTATAGTGTGGTGGGACAGTGGATGGTATAGTGTGGTGGGATAGTCGATGATATAGTGTGGTGGGATACTCGATGGTATCGTGTGGTGGGACAGTCGAGGATATAGTGTGGTGGGATAGTCGATGGTATAGTGTGGTGGGATAGTCGATGGTATAGTGTGGTGGGACAGTCGATGGTATAGTGTGGTGGAACAGTCGATGGTATCGTGTGGTAGGACAGTCGATGGTATAGTGTGGTGGGACAGTCGATGGTATAGTGTGGTGGGATACTCGATGGTATAGTGTGGTGGGACAGTCGATGGTATAGTGTGGTGGAACAGTCGATGGTATCGTGTGGTAGGACAGTCGATGGTATAGTGTGGTGGGACAGTCGATGGTATAGTGTGGTGGGACAGTCGAGGGTATAGTGTGGTGGGATAGTCGATGGTATAGTGTGGTGGGACAGTGGATGGTATAGTGTGGTGGGATAGTCGATGGTATAGTGTGGTGGAACAGTGGATGGTATAGTGTGGTGGGACAGTCGATGGTATCGTGTGGTAGGACAGTCGATGGTATAGTGTGGTGGGACAGTCGATGGTATAGTGTGGTGGGATACTCGATGGTATAGTGTGGCGGGACAGTCGATGGTATAGTGTGGTGAGATAGTCGATGGTATAGTGTGGTGGGATACTCGATGGTATAGTGTGGTGGGATACTCGATGGTATAGTGTGGCGGGACAGTCGATGGTATAGTGTGGTGGGATACTCGATGGTATAGTGTGGTGGGACAGTCGATGGTATAGTGTGGTGAGATAGTCGATGGTATAGTGTGGTGGGATACTCGATGGTATAGTGTGGTGGGACAGTGGATGGTATAGTGTGGTGGGATAGTCGATGGTATAGTGTGGTGGGATACTCGATGGTATAGTGTGGCGGGACAGTCAATGGTATAGTGTGGTGGAATACTCGATGGTATAGTGTGGTGGGACAGTCGATGGTATAGTGTGGTGGGATACTCGATGGTATAGTGTGGCGGGACAGTCGATGGTATAGTGTGGTGGAATACTCGATGGTATAGTGTGGTGGGACAGTCGATGGTATAGTGTGGTGGGATACTCGATGGTATAGTGTGGTGGGATAGTCGATGGTATAGTGTGGTGGAACAGTGGATGGTATAGTGTGGTGAGATAGTGGATGGTATAGTGTGGTGAGATAGTGGATGGTATAGTGTGGTGAGATAGTGGATGGTATAGTGTGGTGAGATAGTGGATGGTATAGTGTGGTGGGACAGTGGATGGTATAGTGTGGTGAGATAGTGGATGGTATAGTGTGGTGAGATAGTGGATGGTATAGTGTGGTGAGATAGTGGATGGTATAGTGTGGTGAGATAGTGGATGGTATAGTGTGGTGGGACAGTCGATGGTATAGTGTGGTGGGACAGTCGATGGTATAATGTGGTGGGATACTCGATGACATCGTGTGGTGGGATAATGGATGGTTTAGTGTGGTGGGATAGTCGATGGGATAGTGTGGTGGGACAGTCGATGGTATAGTGTGGTGGGACAGTCGATGGTATAGTGTGGTGGGATACTCGATGGTATCGTGTGGTGGGATAATGGATGGTTTAGTGTGGTGGGATAGTCGATGGGATAGTGTGGTGGGACAGTCGATGGTATAGTGTGGTGGGATACTCGATGGTATAGTGTGGTGGGATAGTCGATGGTATAGTGTGGTGGAACAGTGGATGGTATAGTGTGGTGAGATAGTGGATGGTATAGTGTGGTGGGACAGTGGATGGTATAGTGTGGTGAGATAGTGGATGGTATAGTGTGGTGGGACAGTGGATGGTATCGTGTGGTGAGATAGTGGATGGTATAGTGTGGTGAGATAGTGGATGGTATAGTGTGGTGAGATAGTGGATGGTATAGTGTGGTGAGATAGTGGATGGTATAGTGTGGTGAGATAGTGGATGGTATAGTGTGGTGAGATAGTGGATGGTATAGTGTGGTGGGACAGTCGATGGTATAGTGTGGTGGGACAGTCGATGGTATAATGTGGTGGGATACTCGATGGCATCGTGTGGTGGGATAATGGATGGTTTAGTGTGGTGGGATAGTCGATGGGATAGTGTGGTGGGACAGTCGATGGTATAGTGTGGTGGGACAGTCGATGGTATAGTGTGGTGGGATACTCGATGGTATCGTGTGGTGGGATAATGGATGGTTTAGTGTGGTGGGATAGTCGATGGTATAGTGTGGTGGGATACTCGATGGTATCGTGTGATGGGATAATGGATGGTTTAGTGTGGTGGGATAGTCGATGGGATAGTGTGGTGGGACAGTCGATGGTATAGTGTGGTGGGACAGTCGATGGTATAGTATAGTCGATGGAGAACAGTGCCACCTAGGGCTTCCAACTAAATTTTCTGATGGCAGTTGTCGGGTGAATGTGACCTCCAGCTCTCTCACTATCTTACATCCCATCCCCTCCCCATCACTTATGCTTCCCCTTACCTCTTGCTCCTGTCGCGGCCACTACCCCTTCATCTTCCCACTACCATTACTGTCTCTGCCCCTTTCCCTTTAGAAAGAAATAATTTGCATTTATATAGCACCTTTCACGTTCTCAGGATATCACAAAGCACTTCACAGCCAATGCAGTACTTTCAAAGAGTAGTCACTGTTGTAATGTAGGGGACTGTGACAGTTAATTTCCACACAGCAAGGTCCCACAAACAGCAATAAGATAAATGACCAGATCATCATTTTTCGATGTTGGTTGAGGAATAAGTATTGGCAAGCACCGAGGAGAACTCTCTTGCTGTTCTTCAAATAGTGCTAAGTGATCATCTGAGAGGGTAAACACAACCTCAGTTTAAAATCTCATCCAAAAAACAGCACCTTCAACAGTGTAGCACTGCCTTCATCCTGTACTGAATTGGCATCTTCAATTATGTGCTTTGAGTTAGGGTTTGAACCCACGGCCTTCTGAATTATTGGCGAGTGCTACCCTGGGTCACAGCTAACATCTTTGAATTATTCACTCAACTCCGGTTCCCTCCCCTCCCCCTTACTCCACTGTCAATCACTTCACCCTTAACCTTCTATCCGTTCCCCAAGGTGAGAGGGCAGAGATTCCCTTACCCTCACCCCCGGCCTGTTTCCCTCCATCCCTCTCCACTTCTATCTTTTTATTCTATGCAGTGCAATTATTGAATATTCAAGTCATGATACGTTTCCAAAATTTACTTTAACAAAAAATATATAAATTACTTTGGATCAGAGGAATATTGCAAGTTCAGGGATTGCTTTTAATTTTCTCCATTGGTGCTACTGACCTCTCTCAAGAGCCAAGTGGGCATCATGCTGAATATTACTTTTGTGAGACATGAACAATTAAATTAATTGCGTTGCTTTGGTCTCAAAAACCGATACTGTAGTCGTGAATCACAGAGCTGCAACAAAATGCGATAGAAGAAAATAATTTATTTTCCAAACTGGAGCGCCAGACACTGCAACGCATGAAAAGAGATTTGCATTTGCATCCATAGAGCAGCTGATCTTCAATTTTAAAGACTGTTTTGCATTTTATTCATGGAGCCAACACATTATCTGATCTGTGTGCTGCAGCACATTCTATTTTGGGCCTGGACGGTCCTATTAATTGAATCCTTTGTCCTTGGTGTGGGGGATTTTCAAACCTGTATCGAAAAAAAAATCAGCAGGGGGACGGGGTTACCTTAATTAGGATAAATATTCGAAAGATGGAAAGCAGGTGGGGGGGGGGGGGGGTGGCGGTCCTTCTGTACACATGCAAATTGGGCTCTGGCAACATCATTGGGGTCCGACTGCTACTTTTAGCTGAGGCCTGAGCAATGTAGCAGTGGTGGCTTCCGCGCCAGGACAAAGCTGTAGGGATCTGGATCCAGCGGCCCAGCCAAGTGTAATTGTTTTAATTTGGACAGGTTTCTTTCTGGACCGCCCCTTCCCCCGACAGAGATTCTCCTTCCCCGAGCCCTCCAATGCTACTAGGTGGAGCAGTTGAGGCGAATCGCATATCTGCATTTAAGGGGAGGCTAGATAAGTACATGAGGGAAAATGGAATCACAACAACAACTTGTATTTACATAGTGCCTTTAAGGTAGTAAAGCTTCCCAAGGTCCTTCACAGAGCAATATCAAACAAGATTTGATACTGAGCCACACAAGGAGATATTAGAACAGATGACCAAAAAGCAGTAGCTTTTAAGAAGCATCTTAAAGGAGGAATGAGAGGTCGAGAGACAAAGAGGTTTATGGGGGGAAGACAAAATGCAGGAAACTATACACCAGTTAGCCTAACATCTATCGTTGGGAAAATGCTGGAGTCCATTATTAAGGAAGCAGTAGCAGGACATTTGGAAAAGCATAATTCAATCAAGCAAGAGTCAGCATGGTTTTATAAAATGGAAATCATGTTTGACAAATTTGCTGGAGTTCTTTGAGGATGTAACCAGCAGGGTAGATAAGCGGGAACAAGTGGATGTGGTGTATTTGGATTTCCGGAAGGCATTCAATAAGGTGTCACATAAAAGGTTACTGCACAAGATAAAAGTTCACGGGGTTGGGGGTAATATATTAGCATGGATAGAGGATTGGCCAAATAATAGAAAACAGAGAGTCGAGATAAATGGTTCATTTTCCAGTTGGCAAACAGTAACTAGTGAGGCACCCCAGGGATCAGTACTGGGTCCTCAACTATTTACAATTTATATTAATGACTTGGATGAAGGGATCGAGTGTAATATAGCCAAGTTTGCTGATGATACAAAGATGAGTGGGAAAGCAAATTGTGAGGAGGACACAAAAAATCTGCAACGGGATATAGACAGGCCAAGTGAGTGGGCAAAACATTTGGCAGATGGAGTATAATGTGAGAAAATGTGAGGTTATCCACTTTGGCAGAAATAACAGAAAAGCAAATTCTAATTTAAATGGAGAAAAATTGCAGAGTGCTGCAGTACAAAGGGACCTGGGGGTCCTTGTGCATGAAACACAAATAGTATGCAGGTACAGCAAGTAATCAGGAAGGCAAATGGAATACTGCCCTTTATTGCAAGGGAGATAGAGTATAAAAGCAGAGAAGTTGAGCTACAACTATACAGGTTATTGGTAAGGCCACACCTGGAGTACTGCATACAGTTTTGGTCTCCTTATTTAAGGAAGATATACTTGCATTGGAGGCTGTTCAGAGAAGGTGCTCTCGGTGGATTCCGGAGATGAGGGGGGTTGACTTATGAAGATAGGTTGAGTAGGTTGGACCTATACACATTGGAATTCAGAAGAATGAGAGGTGATCTTATTGAAACATATAAGATAATGAGGGAGCTCAATAATGGGTGATATTTCCAACATGGGTGGTAAAAAAGGGTTTTCAGATCGCCAGCTTCTCGCCCATTCTCAAAGCACCTAGTCTACACTTTTGAAAATGGGCATTACTGCGAGCGATGTAAAATGACCTTGTGCCGTAAAATGTGGCCGTCCTCAGCAACGGCATGGCAACGCTCGATTCCTGCGATTCTGGAAGCCAAGGGTCGCCATGACATGAGCAGAAGATGAGACAGAGAGAGAGGGAGCTCAGAGGGATTGAAGGCGTGGCTGGATGTGATGTGGCTGCTTTGGGAGGAAGGAGGGAGACTTTAGAGCTTCACAGCAAGTAGGCAAACAAAAAGTAGGTGTTACCAGCCACATATTTGACTGAATTTGCCTATAATGGAGAGAGAGGAGGTGGCATCACAGCACGCTGTGGAGACTGATGCAAGAGAGAGCAGTGAGCTGGGAGAGGAGCACATTGGAGGGCGCAAAAGAGCCAGGTGGTTCTCGGACGAGGTAAATACCTTCCTCCTGCAGAAGGTCGAAGCCCACCCCAAAGGCAAACCAGAGTATATGGACTGAGATAGCAGAGATGGTCCCGTCAGCGACCAAAGAGGTGCGTGAGGGCAACCAATGCCGCAAACAATGGAATGACTTTGTGGGATCCGCAAGAGTATTACATTGATTTACATGTACTTATGGATTTATATAATTTGATTTGTAACAGTCATGAGTGACTATCAGCAGATGTGAGAACTTGCACTTTTACCGGAATGTTTTACTCAAAGCCTGCGGTCACGGTGTATGTCTTTAGGTAAAGAATGATAATTATCATAATAATCATGATTACATCTGTCGGTTATGTGTTGTATCAGTTTCTGTGACAGTACCTAGCAATGATATCATGTAATGATCTCATGCCATGTCATCTTGTCACCTTTTACAGAAGAAGCTATCGATGATGATGTCCGTGCAGAGGCGAACGGGTGGGGGCCACCAGTCCTCAGCGACATCACTGAGATGGAGGGGCGTGTGCTCGCACTCGTGGGGAAGCACACCCGGACAGCCATGGATGCATCTGCCGACCCTGAAGTGATGCTACGTGAGAAAAGCTTACACTATTGCATCATGTAAAGTCTATAGATGCCACACCCACTCATAACCGAACAATCATATATGATAGATGATTTCTAAAATTGTCATAGAAATAATGCTGGTCTAATGAAAATCATTGCAATGCACAATGTGTTGATGGGCATGAAATGTGACGTCTGTAATGATTTTGATAGTGGTGGTGCTTTTGTCGTGCATATGCTGTGTGTAGCGCTGGACTCACCTTGTCACCCTCGCACTCCCTTCTCCTCTAATATCCACATTTGTGTTTTGCAGCTCAGCCAGCAGCCGCAGCCCCAGGCAAGACCACAGAGGCCAGAGGGTGGGGGTGCGGGGCAGGAGTTGGCGGATGATCCTACTACATCTGTTGCTGAGGAGCTCCGATTCTCGCCCATCAATCCGCTGGGTCTGTTCTCCACGGATGAGAGCGCGGACTTCGAAGAACCTGCATCGCCACACTCCAGAAGCCATTCCACCCCAAGGCCATCTAGTGGTCCTCTAGTCATTCCCGCCTCCACTCTGGAGGTACCGGCCCCAAGCACCTCGCCACAGGACACCCCATTTGTCCCCAGGATGGCGCCGACCCCGCGGGGGCCTCGAGGACGAGGCAGGTCTGTTCCACGAGCGCGACATAACAGCAGAGAGATGGTACTGTTGTCCAGGAAGACTGTAGACTTTGGTGACCAGCTCATCGAAGAATTGGGGGGGCAAATCCCAACAGCAGGCCACCATGACCGAGTACATTCCGCGCATAGTGGAGTCCCTGGATGCAATAGCCAGGAACACTGCTGCCACAGGCCTCCCAGTGGTCCCCGAGTGCGGTACTCCACCCCTAGGTTCCGCACCACAACTGCGAATGACAGATGAGAGCAAGGACCAAGATCCTGCTTCTGCATCAGAGAATGTTGCCCCCTCGGCACCCCTCGCTCCCGTACCCGTGCAACCACCGCATCTGTCTTCATCCCCCCCCAATAAGGCACCACCTGAGGAGCTCCTCGGCCAGGCACCATGGAGTAAGGAGGGGAAGGGGTAGAGTTGGGGAGAAGAAGGGGAGGGGGGAAGGAAAGTGAGGTGCATGTCCACAGGTGATGGCTGTGGTATATCTCCATCTGGGTGTATGCAATTTGTTACAATGTATGGGGGCTGGTGACCACGCTCCTGCTTTGCCTTTGTATTCTGTGTTGCTGGACATGTTGAACATTTGATTTATGTCAATGGTGGAAAAAGTCGGGTGTCAGCCGGGGTTGGGTGTTCTTGACTGTGATACTTATGATTTCAGACCAATGTTGATATTAAATTTTTGTTATTGAACATAACCTTGTTGCGCATTGTCTCAGATAGCTGGACCGTTACACGCTGGTGATTACTTACCATGAAAGGGTTAAATACAACTTAACATCAAATCAACATAAACTTTAACTGGCACCAAGGTGATGGACACCATTGATGTCTGAGCTGCACACACACAGCAGTGTGTCAGCGTTGTCACTCACATCAGCGCTCTTTCAGGCAAATCGTTCAGATATCAGCTCCTCACGTAAGAGTGGGATTTAACAAATGGCAGCCATACCGCTGGCGTTCGTTCCGGTTAGTTCCACTTTTTGTGGCCGTTTTTTTGGGCGAGCGATATTGTGGGCGATATGTGTGTGAGGTGGTGAAATTGACGCTGGGCGATCTCATGGCCGCTAATTTGGGTAAATATGCTCTTTACGACAAAAAACAGTGGGCGGGCGTTAATATTGAATCTCGGCGTTAATTCCGTGTGGAAAGTAATGCTGGCCGATATTATGGGCGGGTGGTAATATTTTTTTCCCAGAGTTAAGCACATAGGGAACGTAACGCTCGGCGATGAGTTCCCTAAAAATGCCCGTCAGTTTCCATTTTGTGCCAAAATGGGCGATATATGGGCATTATATGTCTTTTCAGCGGTAAAATGAGAGTTAAGTGGGCATTAAGCATGCAAAAGAAGTGAAGGTTCTAGCCCATGGTCTCAGAATAAGTGGCCGCCTATTTAAAACTGAGATGAGGAGGAATTTCTTCTCTCAGAGGGTTGTAAATCTATGGAATTTTCTGCCCCAGAGAGCTGTGGAGACTGGGTCATTGAATATATTTAAGGTGGAGATAGACAGATTTTTGAACGGTAAGGGAGTAAAGGGTATGGGGAGCGGGCAGGGAAGTGGAGCTGAGTCCATGATCAGATTAGCCACGTTCTTATTGAATAGCGGAGCACGCTCGAGGGGCCAAATGGCCTACTCCTGGTCCTACTTCTTATGTTCTTATGTTGTTATGAATTTTAGAGTTTAAGGCCTTGGCAGCTGAAGGCATGGCTGCCAGTGATGGACGATTAAAATTGGGGGTGCTCAAGAGACCAGAATTGGAGGAGCACAGATATGTCGGAGGGTTGTAGGGCTGGAGGAGGTTACAGAGATAGGGAGGGGGCGAGGCCATGAAGGGATTTGAAAACAAGGATGAGAATTTAAAAATTGAGGCGTTGCTTAACCGGGTGCCAATGTAGGTCAGCAAGCACAGGGGTGAATGGGTGAACGGGACTTGGTGCGAGTTAGGTCACGAGGAACAGAGTTTTGGATGACCTCAAGTTTACGTAGGGTACAATGTGAGCAACCAGCCAGGAGTGCGTTGGAACAGTCAAGTCTAGAGGTATCAAAGGCATGGATGAGGGTTTCAGCAGCAGATGAGCTGAGGTGGGTGGAGTCAGGTGTGGAGGTGGAGGTAGAAATAGGTGGTCTTAGTGATGGTGCGGATGTGTGGTCGGAAGTTCATCTTGGGGTCAAATATAACACCAAGGTTGGGAGCGGTCTGGTTCAGCCTCAGACAGTTGCCAGGGAAAGGATTGAAATTGATGGCTAGGGAACATAGATCATGGCGCTGACCGAAGACAATGGCCACAGTCGTCCCAATACTTAGTTAGAGGAAATTTCTGCTCATCCAATACTGGATGTCAGACAAGCAGTCTGACAATTTAGAGAGAGTGGAGGGGTCGGAAGAGGTGGTGGTGAAAAAAGTGAGGGATATGCTGATAGAGTTAAGTAATAAAGGATGGAACATAAACACCAGCATAGACCTGTTGGGCCAAATAGCCTGTTTCTGTGTTGTAAATTCGATGTAATACTGTCCCATTGTAAAAGTTTCCATGTGGGGTCGGAAGCTTTGGATTGTGGGGTCAGGGGCTTTGGATTGTGGGGTCAGGGGCTTTGGATTGTGGGGTCGGGGGCTTTGGATTATGGGGTCGGGGGCTTTGGATTGTGGGGTCCGGGGCTTTGGATTGTGGGGTCGGGGGCTTTGGATTGTGGGGTCAGGGGCTTTGGATTGTGGGGTCGGAAGCTTTGGATTGTGGAGTCGGGAGCTTTGGATTGTGGGGTCAGGGGCTTTGGATTGTGGGGTCAGGGGCTTTGGATTGTGGGGTTGGGGGCTTTGGATTGTGGGGTCAGGGGCTTTGGATTGTGGGGTCAGGGGCTTTGGATTGTGGGGTCGGGGGCTTTGGATTGTGGAGTCGGGAGCTTTGGATTGTGGGGTCAGGGGCTTTGGATTGTGGGGTCAGGGGCTTTGGATTGTGGGGTCAGGGGCTTTGGATTGTGGGGTCGGGGGCTTTGGATTGTGGGGTCAGGGGCTTTGGATTGTGGGGTCAGGGGCTTTGGATTGTGGGGTCGGGGGCTTTGGATTGTGGGGTCAGGGACTTTGGATTGTGGGGTCGGGAGCTTTGGATTGTGGAGTCGGGAGCTTTGGATTGTGGGGTCAGGGGCTTTGGATTGTGGGGTCAGGGGCTTTGGATTGTGGGGTCAGGGGCTTTGGATTGTGGGGTCGGGGGCTTTGGATTGTGGGATCGGGGGCTTTGGATTGTGGGGTCAGGGGCTTTGGATTGTGGGGTCAGGGGCTTTGGATTGTGGGGTCGGGGGCTTTGGATTGTGGGGTCGGGGGCTTTAGATCGTTGGTCTGGGGCTTTAGATCATTGGTCGGGGGCTTTGGATTGTGGGGTCGGGGGCTTTAGATCGTTGGTCGGGGGCTTTGGATTGTTGGTCAGGGACTTTGGATTGTGGGGTCGGGAGCTTTGGATTGTGGGGTCCGGGGCTTTGGATTGTGGGGTCCGGGGCTTTGGATTGTGGGGTCGGGGGCTTTAGATCGTTGGTCGGGGGCTTTGGATTGTTGGTCAGGGACTTTGGATTGTGGGGTCGGGGGCTTTGGATTGTGGGGTCCGGGGCTTTGGATTGTGGGGTCGGGGGCTTTGGATCGTTGGTCAGGGGCTTTGGATTGTGTCGTCGGGGGCTTTGGATTGTGGGTCGGGGGCTTTAGATCGTTGGTCAGGGGCTTTGGATTGTGGGGTCGGGGGCTTTATATCATTGGTCGGGGGCTTTGGATTGTGGGGTCCGGGGCTTTGGATTGTGAGGTCGGGGGCTTTGGATTGTGGGGTCCGGGGCTTTGGATTGTGGGGTCAGGGGCTTTGGATTGTGGGGTCCGGGGCTTTGGATTGTGGGGTTGGGGGCTTTGGATTGTGGAGTCGGGGGCTTTAGATCATTGGTCGGGGGCTTTGGATTGTGGGGTCCGGGGCTTTGGATTGTGGGTCGGGGGCTTTGGATTGTGGGGTCGGGGGCTTTAGATCATTGGTCGGGGTCTTTGGATTGTGGGGTCAGGGGCTTTGGATCGTTGGTCGGGGGCTTTGGATTGTGGGTCGGGGGCTTTGGATCATTGGTTGGGGGCTTTGGATTGTTGGTCAGGGGCTTTGGATTGTGGGGTCGGGGGCTTTAGATCATTGGTCGGGGGCTTTGGATTGTGGGTCGGGGGCTTTGGATCGTTGGTCGGGGGCTTTGGATTGTGGGGTCCGGGGCTTTGGATTGTGGGGTCAGGGGCTTTGGATTGTGGGGTCCGGGGCTTTGGATTGTGGGTCGGGGGCTTTGGATTGTGGGGTCGGGGGCTTTAGATCATTGGTCGGGGTCTTTGGATTGTGGGGTCAGGGGCTTTGGATCGTTGGTCGGGGGCTTTGGATTGTGGGTCGGGGGCTTTGGATTGTGGGGTCCGGGGCTTTGGATTGTGGGGTCGGGGGCTTTGGATTGTGGGGTCAGGGGCTTTGGATTGTGGGGTCAGGGGCTTTGGATTGTGGGGTCGGAAGCTTTGGATTGTGGGGTCCGGGGCTTTGGATTGTGGGGTCCGGGGCTTTGGATTGTGGGGTCGGGGGCTTTAGATCGTTGGTCGGGGGCTTTGGATTGTTGGTCAGGGACTTTGGATTGTGGGGTCGGGGGCTTTGGATTGTGGGGTCCGGGGCTTTGGATTGTGGGGTCGGGGGCTTTGGATCGTTGGTCAGGGGCTTTGGATTGTGTCGTCGGGGGCTTTGGATTGTGGGTCGGGGGCTTTAGATCGTTGGTCAGGGGCTTTGGATTGTGGGGTCGGGGGCTTTATATCATTGGTCGGGGGCTTTGGATTGTGGGGTCCGGGGCTTTGGATTGTGAGGTCGGGGGCTTTGGATTGTGGGGTCCGGGGCTTTGGATTGTGGGGTCAGGGGCTTTGGATTGTGGGGTCCGGGGCTTTGGATTGTGGGGTTGGGGGCTTTGGATTGTGGAGTCGGGGGCTTTAGATCATTGGTCGGGGGCTTTGGATTGTGGGGTCCGGGGCTTTGGATTGTGGGTCGGGGGCTTTGGATTGTGGGGTCGGGGGCTTTAGATCATTGGTCGGGGTCTTTGGATTGTGGGGTCAGGGGCTTTGGATCGTTGGTCGGGGGCTTTGGATTGTGGGTCGGGGGCTTTGGATCATTGGTTGGGGGCTTTGGATTGTTGGTCAGGGGCTTTGGATTGTGGGGTCGGGGGCTTTAGATCATTGGTCGGGGGCTTTGGATTGTGGGTCGGGGGCTTTGGATCGTTGGTCGGGGGCTTTGGATTGTGGGGTCGGGGGCTTTGGATCATTGGTCGGGGGCTTTGGATTGTTGGTCAGGGGCTTTGGATTGTGGGGTCGGGGACTTTAGATCATTGGTCGGGGGCTTTGGATTGTGGGTCGGGGGCTTTGGATCGTTGGTCGGGGGCTTTGGATTGTGGGGTCGGGGCTTTGGATCATGGCATTGGGGGGCTTCTGATTGCAGGGTCGAGGACTTCTGATCGTGGGTTGGTGGGGCTTCGGTTCGCGGTGATGTAGGCCGATTGTGGAGAAGTTAACAGGTTAGCTTGGGGGGAAAGCACTCATGGTCCTCCTAGCCCTAAAGCAGTGCTGGAAAGTCACTTCCCTGATGGACCTGGCCTTTC